>NC_134481.1:42673357-42730138 GCF_964194025.1 Convolutriloba macropyga | reverse complement strand
TGTCAACGTTCAATTCATATATCGCGCACTGTTTTATGTTTTCTATAAAATGGATTTCGCTTATCTTTTATTGGACGCCCAATGGGCCTTAGACTAAATGCAATAATACTTCACTCTAAAAACGTATTATAAGCTAATGGACAATGACATTGTGACGGACTTTATCAATTATTTTGGTTTTGATGAATCCTACCTTTTGGATTTTCTGTTTTCACATAAAGAGCATTTGCTATTTCAAGTTGAAGTTTGTCGCGCAAACTTTAACCTTTTTTCAAGTTAAGAAATAATTGACCTCAGTCATAAGTGAAACGTCAAAAAGTAATTTGCAAAAATCATAAACAGTAAGGAATTAAAAAAAATTAAAGGTAGACCACAGATTTAGCTCATAATGAAAGTTTTTGATTAAAACTTCAGCTAAGTACGCTCTTCACGTGAGTAGTTTTTTTAGCTCAAAAATTTGTCAAAGTATCACCGAAAATTTGTAAAATGGATAATCAAAGTGCAGATTCCATTTTTTTGCTTAAATTGGATACATACCTTAGCAGGTCTTTTATCCTCAAAAGAAATGACGAAAAACGGTCACTCAAAAATGGACGGAGAAGCTTCAGGAAATTGACATGAAAAGAAATTGTTTGTTCTAGATTCAGAGTTTGTTAAATGATTTCTTGGCAATTACCTACAAGTTGCAAATTCTTCAAATTATCCTCCAGAGCTAGTCTAAATCCATTTTTTCTTGAATAAGATACAGCATGACTTTAGATATAACAACATATGCAGCAAGCAAAAATAAACCAGACGAGCAGAAACAATTGAAACAGCAAAAAATTAAATTCATTTAATAAACAATAAACAAAAACAACGAAAATAGAAGTGTCTTTTCCGTGTGAAAACAATACTTATAAATGCTTCAAGCAAAAAAATTTTCTCAAAGCACGAAAATGACGAAAATGTTAACATGGAAATCAAACGAAATGGACACATAGAGGAAAATCATTGGCCGAACGTCATCAATTTACATAAAAAGAAATTTTCAAAAATTTTGAATAAAATTCAGTCGGCCTGAAAGAATTATCACTACCATCACAATTGTCCCTTAGGTCAACAATATTGAATAATAACGCAAATGGACTGAAAGTGTTCTAGAACTACAAAAGGTCAAAAATAGCTTAAAATTGCCTATAAACATCAAAAAATTCTTAAATTGGTTTCTCTTTAGAGTGCTAATCGTTTCAGGCACAAGAAGAAAAAGACATTTGGGCGAAAAATTTAAATTCAAAATAAAAAAAAAATCTATTCGGCGGTCACTTTCTGCAAATAGATAAAAATTGATCCGCTCTCATTAAATTATTGTTATATATTGGACAAATCTACGTTCAGATTGGTCAAAAACGTGTTTCAGGTGGCGAAAGAAAAGCGACATCATCTACGTCACAACAAAACAAATCTCAATCTTCGCCCACAAAGAAGAGCTCGAAAGGTAATCCTTACCAGTTACCAGTTAGTTAACTTGTAAACAATTAGTTGATTCCGGAGGGGGGGTTGTTCTGGAACCGCTCATATCCAAAATAGCCTATTCCCAAAAATCCCAAAAAAGGTTTTAAGTCTGAGTTTCTAGCGCCATCGTCATAATTGTAATTTTACAACTTTATAAATGTTATATCTAAACTGTAGCGAAGGCGCTCATCTCTCATCAGGCTTTACAGACCATAGGGGGGGGGGGGGGGGGGAGGGTGTGAACTTTCTGCGAAACGCGAATTTTTGCGCGATGCTGGTTCCTCTCCTCAATTTGTCTTCTCATCTACGCCAGAAATCTCCATAAACTGTTCTCTACTCTACGTGTCATCTCTCTGCCGACGTGTCACCGCTAAAAAAGCAAAAAAAAGTTAAAATAGCAGCCATGTTGAATGCGGCCAAGTTGTGTAACATTAACGCTAAATTTTGGGTGACTTTTATAATCTTATTACCACAAAATTATTTAGGAGAATTGCGGCGAGTATTCTAATTGTTAAACGTTAATTAACACTGACGCATTTTCACAAAAGCTCCTCTGATCAAGAAAATCAGCTGAGTTTTCCAAAATGAATTTTTCTTGTTTTTTTTTCAGTTGGTTCCTCCTCCGCCTCCCCCTTCTCTTCCTATCTTCAGGCTGGCTACAGTGAAACACAAGCAGGCCCCTATGTCACTGAGAATGTCCGCTTCAATGGGCGAAAGAAGATCCTAGTCATTGGGAAATTGGGTACGGGTAAAAGCAGCCTTTGTAACGTCTTTGCGGGCCAAAGTCACAAAGACACTCTCTTTCCTGTTTCTCCATCTACTGACTCGTGTACCAGGAGTACCCAATTCCGAGATGTGTTTTTCAACGGGGAAAAGGACAAACCTGTGACTGTTATCGATACTGAGGGTTTTGACGCCAGCGTCAGCGTGGCCGATAAGGACAGAGATGCCAAAATCATTTCCGAGTTGGTTTCTGCTCTTCAAAACAGGTGCGACCAGGTAGATCTATTCGTGATCGCGGTGAATGGAACCGATCCCAGGTTAGACGGGGCGCTTCTGGGAATGATTCGAATTTTCGTGAATATGTTTGGAAGACACTTTTGGGATCATGCAGTGTTAGTTTTTACAAAGTTATCAATGGATAGCAAACAGAGGGGGCTTCGGTTTGACGACATCCAAAAAAGCGATGCCCAATTTGCCCACGAGTATGCTACTGGTCTTGCAAAGAGGTTTTCGGGTTCCAAAGTGATAAATCAGCAGTTGATTGATGCGCGGTTTGCGAGAACGGATCCTTTTGAAACGGAGGAATTCTCAAGATCAATGGAATGTGTTTGGGATCTAGTTTGTGAATCAACTGGGCTCAAAACACATCAAAATTGGGCAGATCATAGATGGGAAAACGACAACCTTCCCACTCTCGACCAACGAATGAAACAGAAACAGCAAACGGAAAAAGAAGAGACAGAAAAAATGTGAGTTATGCTGACTTTCAGCGCTTGATTTTGCGAATTATTAGCCCCGATTGAGAAATTGTCCATCTTTAACGTAGGAAATGATTAGCTTTAGGGCTTTGATCTGAACACTGTGGCTTACAGATTAACAGATTATTAGTTTAATACTTCATTTTTCAAAAACAGAGTTATCAATTTAATGAGGTCAAAAGTTGAATTGATTATAACTGATGTCTCTAAAATTGTCTAATGAAAAGTGGCTATGGATAATGTTACAGGCAGTTGTTGGATGGTTTTAATAACTTTTTCAGCTAAAAGCTGCGCGACAAGTAAGTCTGTTCAATAGTATTGTGGGCGCTCTCTGAGGTGGTTGAATGTCTCACTATCGGAAAAACTAATTGAACTATTATCCAAGCTTGATATTTTTGGGGGATTTTTTAAAAATTACTCTGAGATAATCGTCATGAACAAAACCTCATATCTTAACCCGAAAGAGATGGCCAAAAATGTTGATTCTGTTAACCTTTTCCGAATTGAGAGGAAACCATTTTTGCTTCTAATGTAAACAGTAAAACTTTCCATCAACTGATGAAAAGAAAGTAAAAATATTCAAAACTTTTTTATTGTGTTCTTTTTAAGGGTTTTGATGGTTTGATCTTCCACCGAAAGAGAGATTAGTTTTGCTGAACCTTTTGTTCTCATTTCAACCCCAATTTTATATCTGAAACAAAAATATGTTAAAATTTGTTTATTTTTTTAAATATTTTCTGACGAATCTTTTTATGTCAATTGAAAAGCAGCAAATTTCTCGCACCAAAATTGTTCCTAATTAAAATGTTTGTTATAATGAAATAACCAAAAATGAATATTTTCAATAAATCTTTTGAAAATTCCAAGACTAGCAGTTGAGCAAGGAAAAAGAAAACATAAGATTTTGTGACTTAAATCCCCTCAATCTTTTATATATCATTTAAGAGATACTAAACTATCCCCTGATTGACAAATAACTAAACTATTTTGACTTGAGTCTACTATCTTGAAAAAGCCCAATTTACCAATTGATCAAAAAATTATGTAACAACCCAAGATTCCGATGAGTCATATCGCTTAATCAAGTTTGGTAGTTAAGATTTCACTGGTCCTTCCTAATAAGTTTATTGCACTTTGTGCAAGTCAGAAATTGAGTGCTTACGGGTAGCATGTGGTGCAAACCCCCAGAGGCGGACAAACCCTCAATATTAGATTCTACATAAATTTCAGCTTCGCTGCTCTGATTTCATACTCAATATCAAGCCGGCGCTTAGAAATAAATGCTTTCGACTCAATTGTTATTCAAACCAAAATTGAGAAAACAATATAAGTGAAGTAAGTGTATTTGATAATAAGACTTAGAGATTTTCGGGTAACCCTTTTTCATAAAACCAAAGTCGAGCCCAGGCGTATAGAAGGATTTGAGTTTTGAGAAATATTAACGAGTAGACATTTGACAGGAGTTCCTAAACCCCATCCCCTACAAAAACCATACCAGTTTTTAAAGCAAAAGTTGTCTTGGAGTGACAGCTTTTGATTAACAAATATTCAGCAACTTAATAATTTACGTTGAAGATTAAAATAATATAACCATAAAGTTGCTGCGAAACTTATATTGCTTCCGCCTATCTTTCAAACAAAAGTTTGAGCAATTTTTGTGTTTCTTCGCGGAAGCCATCAATTAAATTTAAGTGTGGTGCACATACTAGTAGATGGTTTGGAACCAAACGTAAAACGAACGAACGCCGCGTGCCAAGATGGCAACCCCAAGGGATACCGTTCATATGAGTTTGCTGGTACCTTCTAAAAGCAGTGGAGAAATATCGGTTTATATCACTCAATTTGAGTTATTAAGTAATTTGTAATGTTGGTTGGCGCCTCGTATAGATGCTGATGGTAATCTTCAGTTGGAAGGTGAATGTAATCAGCTATGCAATGATAAAATACATCACATTTTTCCACTTATTTTAAGAGCTGGTGCAATAAAGTTCTTTCATTCGCTGGACGATGTTACTGAAATTGATTACAAAAGCCTTCGGAATGCCTTTGAGAAACAATATTTCGAGATTCCGGAATTTTTAAGAGGAGCACTTAGAAAGCGAACTCAAGGAGAGACTGAGTTACTGATTTCTTGGCATATCTAAAAATTCTTGCTAAAAAGGCATATCAAGATGATTCTTAAAAAATCAGAGAACAACTTGTTACGCAAGCTTTTTTGGAAGGATTGCTTGATCAGAGTGTCAGATTGGAAATTAGGAAAGAAAAAGATATATCCCTGGTGGATACTTTAAAGAGAGTTGTGCATTTGGAGGCAATCTACAGGTTAAGGCGGCGATTCCAAGCCAGGGCTGCGATAATAATGGTTTAAATAGTAGTCCTCACGCAAAAGGATAAATTGATAGTATTATCAATCGAATGAATTCAATGATGAAAAAAATGGCTGTCAGTCAAACTAATTCGAACTCCAGGAGAGACTATAGGCAACCGAGTAGACCATATAAGCCAAACAAACATTCTCAATCAACGAGACAGGGGTTTTCTCGAAATCAATATAACTCTAGAGAGAGATACAAAACAAATCAAAGGAACAAAACGGTACTCATCTTCTGCATTTTGCAAAAATTCGCTTTTGCGGTCTCCTCGAAGACCTCACTCTATTTTATCTCGCTCACCAAGCGTCAATCGACGCCTTAAATTTAATAAGAAAATTCTTTGCTGCCACTGCCGCCGTTAAGAGCATACTAAAAACAGCTGTCGCAACTGTTAGTCATGTGGATCTAGTCCTCATAAAAGGAAAAACTTTCCACAAGCAAACAAGTAATAAAAAGAAATAGTATAGAAAGTACTTTGTTTGGTCGTGTTTACTAAATGACACAACTTGACCCAATATATGTGATTCAATCCCTCCTCACCCCTTTTAAAATTTCGAATATCCTCTTAACCGTTCTATAAAATTCTGGAGCCGTTATCAGTGTTAGACGAGAATCAACTCTGGCGGGCATGGATTCTTCCCTGGGGTGCTTGGAGTCATCTGACATACAAGCTGCCTGTGTAATCGAAGTGCCGCTTTGTTTTGTGGGAAAAATTTGATTATTGTGTGAATGGTTTCACGGCAGCGCAAAGTTTGTTTGAAGTTTCTATGTAGCTGTTGATATAAGTGTAGCAGTATTTCTGGGAATGGATTTGCTGCATCAGCAAAAGTGCAAACTTGATTTCTTTTTGGGTCAATTAGATGTTAATGAAGGAATTCTAGAATGTATTAGTCCGTCCATTACTACGTCGAGGGCAAATCAGTATAAGGAAGTTCAGTAAACGTTGTTCAAACAACAATGATTCCCCAAAGAAGCGAAACTCTTGTTTTTTGTAAGCCTACGTCGCAACCAGTTTTAACTCGAATTCCACCTTCGTTGCTGGAGCTTAGCAGTTGTTATGATTTCATTGGCTTGATTGGACTATTGCAAAGAAATAATTTGATGTACTTAATTCCATCAGCAGTTGTAACGGCACCCAAAGACCAAAATTTTACATTAGGATCTTGAATCCTACAAATTGCAACATTATATGTACAGCAACCAGAAGTATGCAGTTTAAGTGAAGCACCTACGATTTGTATTGTTAAATCTGTAAAATTTCCTGATCGAGGTGTTCAGCCATCCTCGGAGGCAAATTTCGCAGAGGATTTGCAAAAACTCAATGACGAGCATTGTCAAGCTGCACAGAAACTCTTTGAGCAGTACTCACATATGTGTTTGCGCGAGACAAAAGGGATCTTGGCAGATGTGATTTGCATAAACTTCAAAAGAAGATGCCCAACCAAGTAGAATTCCAAATCGGGCAATGAATCCAACAAAACAGAGTGCTCTAAAAAATTTTTTGATGACCGAATGACAAAAGAGCTAACAGAGCCGACACATTCGGAATGGGCAGCGCCGACAGTTTTAGTTCCAAAGATAGATGGTAGTTATCGGTTGCTCATAGACTACAGGAAACTGAATCCTTAGATTGTTAAGACATCTTGGCCGTTGCCACGGATTCAAGATTTTCTGGGAAGCTTACTTCTGAGAAGGCAGCTGTTACTTTTCAAATCTTGATTTGGCAACGGTTTTCCGTCAGATGGATATAGAAGAAGAAGATCAACATCTTACCTCGTTTATAATTCCGTTTGGCTTCTAAAAAGGGAAACGAATGCCGATGGGGCTTTGTAAGGCACCTGGTGCTTTTCAAAGATGGCTGGAACTGGTGTTAACAGGATTGACATACGAAATTGTACTGGTGTATATAGATGACGTCATTTTATAGCATCGTTTTTGGAACATCTGAAGAACTTAGTTATCGCTCTAGGTAGAATAGAAGGGGCAAATTTGGAATTATCGGCTTCCGAATGTAAACTTTTTCAACACTCTATCCGTTTCGTGGGGCACATTTTTTCCAAAGACGGAATTCAAACTGATCCAGCTCGAATAGCCAATGTAAACTCAGACTCTGAAACGGTGAAACAGTTGCGTGCATTTCCAGTAGTAACAGGATTTTACAAGAAGGAAGTTTAAACCGGGTTTTGGTATAAAAGCGCAACCTTTGTATAATATATTGAATTAAAAAAGCAATTCGATTCGGAGGAGTGCGATAAGGATTTTGAGTCTTTGAAAAACACATTTCCGGACGCCCCAATTTTGAGATTTCCTACAGAGACAGATCTTTTTGTCCATTGTACTGATGCGTTCTGGTATCGGAGCCGTTCTTTCTCAAAACTGAGGTGGTTATCTGAAAGTTTTAGCCTATGCTAATAAAATTTTGCGTAAGGGTCAGCGTAAATACTCTGCAAAAGAAGCGGGAATTGTTCGCAGTTGTTTATTTTACTCATTATTTTCGAGAGTATCTCTTTTGATGAAAATTTGATGTAGTAACTGATCATCGGGCGCTAATTTGGTTATACTCTTTCAAAGAACCTGATGGTTTGGTACAAAATGGATTGCAAAATTAAATTTGTTGGATTTTAAAATTGAACATTGACCTGGGACATAAAAATCACATGCGGATGCTTTGTCGCGCACGAACAACAAATGATATAATATAGCAGTAGTTAGCTTAGAATTCTCAACAGAGTTTGGGGTTCATTTTGCCAATGCACAGACCGATGTTTACACATTGGGAAAGATTGGTAATTGGTCAATCTTTCAGAATCGCCCGAGGAGGTCAGAATCCTGTAGAGAACCAACAAATTTGATAGGTTATTGGCATCAGTACGGTTCAGTACAAATTAATCGACTTTGTGTGCCGAATATTGAAGTTTTGAAAATTTTGATTACGCTTCATAAAGACATAACGGCAGGTCATTTTTATGTAGCTAAGACCCTGCATCGTGTTCGGAAACGCTTCTATTGGCCTGGTGTCAAAGGACCTGTTGAGGCGTGTGTCTAGTTGCAATCAATATCAGAAACCAATGGGTCAAAAACAAAAACATCGAATGCCGATGTTAATATGGTTCGCCTCACAACCATTTTATCATGTATCTTGTGACATTTTAGGTCCAGTGCCTATTAGAAAAGGCCACAAAAATATTTTCATGACCGGTGATAACTTTTCTCAATGGTTCGAGGCAACTACTTTGCAGGACATAAAATCAATTACTGCCTGTGATGCTCTTAATGATGCATCGATAGCCCGGTTTGGTGTCCCAGGTAACATTGGCAGTGAAAATGGTGTCCAATTTACTTCCAAATTTATAAATATATTTGTCATAAGCTGGGAATGGAGCCAAATTACTCGACAACCTATCATCCACAGGGTAACGGTAAAGTTGAGCGAATCAATAGAACACTAGCGGATGGATTAACAAAATGTTGCCAGCAAAATCAAACTCAGTGGTCTGAGCTTTTGCAAGGTTTTATGATGGCTTACAGGTCAGCCTTTGAGGAATAAACTGGTCAATCAACTTTTAGAGTTATTTTTCGGCAAGAAATGAGAATGCTCATTGACTTTTTATATCCAACCTCGACGGATTTTCGCAGTCCTCAAAATTTTCAGTCAGCAATTCAAGACAATTTGGTTCTTAATTCACCAGTTCTTGAGTATGCGGGCTCAAAATGTGATCTAGAGCACAATAGTTGAAAACTGATATTTCGAGAAAAAATTTACTCTACTTCCTATAAAGAACAAGACTTCGTGTTGGTTCACCCACAAGTCGTGAGAAAAACAGGTCAGTCAACAAATCTTAGAAGCCATTGGACTGTTCCTTATATTATCACAAACAAAATTAACGTTGTTAATTTTGTCGTGCAAATGTCTAATAATGGTAAAAAAAACATTGTGCAATATGATCGTATTAAAATCTATAACCATAGTTTTCAGGAGAAACGTATTTCGCTTCCTAAGCAAACAGCCTCAGATTAACGGGTTGCATTTTCTAAAAAGACACCCGAGCAACCTAGTGTAGAAGATGTTGAAATAAAGTCAGATGATAATGACTTACTTCTGTTTGAACCTGATGAGAGGTCTAATCAAGTTCAACAATCGCAGCCACCTACTTCTAATAGAGTTCTTCCTCGTAGACGGGCAACCGCAGAATGTTACGTGGTAAATGAACGAATTTTAGCCAATCAGAATCGAGTATTATTTCTAACCTTTAAAATAAGATTTAAATACGTTCTAATATACTTAGAAAGTTGCGAAAAAGTTCAATTAACCTAATTTTAAGTAAATATAACCACGATTTGTATCAATTAAAGTGGTTTTCAGCTTAATATTTTCAGGTTCTCTAGACAAATGTTAGATGATTACGAACTGATTTGACGTCAATGACATCAGACAAAAAAAACTGTTAAATGAGCATCAAAGACTCTTGCCGTCTAAGTTTCACTTGTTGTCTTGATCGTTGATACAAAAACGTTGCTTTATGTTGAATTGTACATCTTAATGCTTATACGTTGGTACACATATACATGTTTGAATTGACGTTCGAAAGAGTAATTTTACACCTATTTACGTACTTCTTCGCTTCCGACAGCATCCATATGCCGTCTTTGCCGACATCGAGGGTATGTTTCTACAGGTTGGTGTATTATCATCAGACAACCATCACTTCGCTTTCTGTGGCGGGAGGACCCCACAAGTAACGTTGTAGTGTATCAATATACGCGCCATATATTCGGGGCTAAAGACTCTCCCACATGCGCCATCTATGCATTACAGCGCACTGCGAGAGACAATGGCAAGTTTTACACCGAAGCTGCCAAAGCCGTCCTTGAAAACTTCTACATGGACGATTACCTTGACTCAGTGATGTCTCCTGAGAAAGCCATCAATAGATCGAAGGAATTGGTACATCTTCTCCATCTCGGTGGGTTCAAGTTTACAAAGATTGTTAGCAAGGTGACAAACCTCTGACCGAATTGATGGTTCTCCTCAATCTACTGGGCCCAAGGTTATTGTTCTGTGTCGGGAGGATTCATCGCATGTGCTAGGGCTAAAGTGGGAAGACACTAATGACACTCTAGTTGTGAGTAGGAGTACAAGCTGCACGATTACCAAGTCACTCACGCAACGCTTGGTCCTAAGTCTGGTCTCGAAAGTCTTTGACCCTATTGGTATTGTCGCACCGTTTACCGTCGGTGCGCGATTGTTCTTAAAAAACATCTGGCGTGTCACAAGGCAACAATGGGATGACGAGCTTCACAGGACATATTTCAATGATTTTTTGTTTAGAGTGAGGACTTACCAAAGCTTGAAAAAACTTAAAATTCTTCGAAGTTTCTTTAGTCGGCCCTTTGATAAATAGAGTTGCATATGTTCGGTGACAGTTCCCAGGATGTTTTCAGTGCGATCGCTTTTTCGCGAGCCCGAGTAAAAACACCTACGGGCGAAGAAAAAACAGAGCTTGCGTTTGTTTTGGGGAAAGCGCGCGTGGCGCCAAAGAAAGTAATGACTCTCCCAAATCTCGAATTACAAGCAGCTCTACTTGCCGCTCGACAGAAAAAGGAAATTACACACGCACTTATTGTAACTGTAAACCAAGTTTTCATATGGACAGACAGCACGACCGTTCTCCAATGGATTAACTCTAATGAAAAGCAACCAATCTTTGTTGCAAACCGTGTTTGCGAAATCTGGGAGCATACCAGCAGTGACCAATGGAACCACGTCGCAACTAAGGATAGTCCCGCCCACGCTGGCACGCGGGGAATGTCCGCTGAAGTTTTGCAACTAAGCAGTTGGATCAAAGGTCCACATTTCCTAACTACCTCACGTTTCCGGTTCGTACCGAACAAAGACGTCATTAATAACAACAAGTTTGGCGTCAACCAAGCAGTCACTATAGAAGACACTGTTTCTCTGGCTACATCTGTCAAAAAACAGACAACTCCCGTTTCTCCACTATTTCCGTTTGGTAAGTTTAGTTCTCATTAAAAGTACTTGCCCATTGCCCTATACGTTCTCCGGATTTTGTCGAAACATGCCGTCTACCGTAACCTCGATGGTAGCATTGAGATTGACGAAGTCCGAAAGAAACCGAAAGAAAAGACCTTCTTGACAATAAATCTGTTAAACTGAGTAGCCGAATGGCTCCACATTTACCTACGCGCGCTGTCCATTTAGAGATAGTTACATCCACGGACACCAGTTCTTGTGTTATGGGAGTTGAGCGGTTTATGTCATGTAGGGGTACACCTGCCATGATTTGGTCAGACAATAGCACTAACTTTATTGGAGCGGAAACTGAGCTTCGAGAAATTATTGAAAAGTGGAACGTTGTCAACATTGCAGCTAAGATCGCTTGCAAAGGCATAAAGTGGAGGTTCAATCCACCAAGCGCACCGCATCAAGGTGGTATCTGGGAGAAGTTGGTACGTGGAGAATTTTCACAATTCGCGTCCTTTAACACCCGTAAACGCTGATCCGTGCGATTTGAACGCTATATCGCCTAACCACTTTCTTTTAGGAGAATACTCTACGGATATTCTGTTTTTTGTCGGCAGTAATGAGTTTGACCATCGCAAACGTTACGCTCGAGCGCAGTCGTACGCTAATGCGACCTGGTCTCGATGGATCAGAGAGTATGTACCGACGCTGAACCGACGCTCTAAGTGGCAGACGCCTGCCGAGCAACACCTTAAGACCGATGGCTTGGTTTGGATAGTTGAGGAAACCAACCCTTGGGGTTACTACCCAACCGCTTGGATTGTGGAACTCAGTTACGGCTTCTATAGCGTCGAGCGCTCCGCCGTTTTACGTACGTCGACCGGTTCACTCGTCCTTCCGCTAGTGAACCCTGTACCAGTTTTCACAACATCTTCTTCCAGGCCAGAGGATGATACGTAGTAAATGAATGAATTTTAGCCAATCAGAATCGAGTATTTTTTCTAATCTTTAAATAAGATTTACATACGTTCTAAAATACGTAGAAAGTTGCGAAAAAGTTCAATTTTAAGTAAATATAGCCATGAATTGTATCAATTAAAGTGGTTTTCGGCTTAATATTTTTAGGTTATCTAGACAAATGTTAGATGAAAACGAATTGATTTGACGTCAATGACATCAGACAAACAAACTTGTTAAATGCGCATCAAAATTTCTTGCCGTCTAAATTTCACTTGTTGTCTTGATCGTTGATACAAAAACGTTGCTTTTTGTTGAATTGTACATCTTGATGCTTATACGTTGATACACATATACATATTTGAATTGACGTTCGAAAGAGTGGTTTTTTACCTTGAATACAGAAGAATCATGGTAAATCACAACTTCCTATCCAATTGAAACTTGGATTTGTTGTGCTTTTCGGACAAACCAGGATTTCCCAATTCCGAATATAAGTTGGGAATTAAAAATTCATTGTCGATGGTCAAGAATTGAAAGCTGGGGAGCAAAAATATTTTCAATTTTCTGCTAGGTTCAACCGAGGAGGTTCGAAAGTTGGCTATCGATCGACGGATATTGTGGATTGAAAAAACATTCACGGGTTCAGTAATATTCACGGGTTCAATGATATGAAAGTTGAATTCTTCCCTAGACAAAACAGCAACACCACGGTCGCTGGTAATGCAGTATCCTGGTTTACAATGTGGGTCACTAATTTTCAAGCATGTTTCCTGGCTAAGATTGTTTTTATGATTCAGTAGCGTATCTGCCTCAGTTTTATTGACAATGTGAAATGAAATCTAACTTCATGTTTAAGGAAGATGACAAAGGGATCCTCAAAAAATCTAAAGAAGCGGAATACATTAGCGGAGAAACCACCGAAGGTTCGAACTCCAGAGTGTTTATGTAGAAGTACTCAACGCAATTCTAACAGTTTGTTCCTACGGTGTCAAACCAGCAAAATACCCAGGTGTTTGCTAGGTAATTGAGCAAATCAAACAGAAAATTCCACCAGTGGATTTTAACGTTGATGCAATTCCCAATCTGGTCTATGGAAGTAAGATAGAACTTTCCATTCAACTACTGTAATTGCCGCCTAACCGACAAACGAGGAAACAGAAGATGAAGCACAGGTGTGTGTATACCGTATATCAAAGAAGATGAAGTTTAATGTTCCGAAAGCAAGTCCTCTAAAAATGAAAAAGGATTTTTAGGAGAAAGTCGAAGTAGAGCCAGAACTAAAGGAAGGCGTTATTGCCCTCAATTTGACAGACTGACCACCAATCTTCATACAAAAGAATCTTGGCGGAGTAAAAGCTAGGTGTCTCATATAGAAAGACCCGAAGTGAAGGATCAGAAATCATCAGGAGTTTACACTCCTAAAATTACATTCATATCTGACTCCTGAGAAATCTAGTGCTTTAAAAAATACGAAATTTCAAATTAGGGTATCAACATTGCATAAAGATCTACATAGATCAACGCAACAGCTGCGGTTCGCGAGAAAGAGAAAGAGAAATTACTAACGAAAATGAAACGCTTAAAAACGGACAATGAAAACTTCAAGGAAGGAATAGAAGAATTGAAACCAAAAATTACTAAAAAAGATGAAGAGATACTTCTAACTGAGTACACTTTGGAAGGCAGACAAAGCAAGACCGGAGTCGTCGGGCAGTAACGCCAGGATCAGAAGAAAACGCCAGGAAAAAGATTGGCTTCTAGCCAATCGTCGTCGTCTGCTTCCGACGAAAACTAAACACTTGGCTAATAAAAAAAGATAAAGTTTGGTAACTCCTATAATTTTTTCGCCAAATTTCAAAACAATTGTACTGTTAGTCTAGTTTCCTGTTCCTATCATAATTTTACTGGTGTATAACTTAATTTTCACTTACGAAGTTTTATGACTGCCCGTGGACGTGCTCTCTCTGGGAAGGGAGAGATGTAACAACCCACGATTATGGTGAGTCATTTCGCTTAGTTAATATAGTTTGGTAGTTTAGAGTTCGCTGGTAGTTCTTAATAAGTTCATTGTACTTTTTGCTAGTCAGAATTTGAATGCTTATCGGTAACATGTGGTGCAAACCCCCAGAGGCGAACAAACTCTCAATACTAAATTGTGCATAAATTTCAGCTGCTCTGTTTTGATTTCATGTTTCGACTCAGTTGTTACTCAAACCAATTCTTAGAGAAAACCATGTAAGTGAAGTAAGTGTATTTGATAATAAGACTCAGAGATTTTCTAGTAACGCTTTTGCATAAAACCCAAGTCGAGCCCATGCCTATAGAAGGATTTGAGTTTTAAAAAATATTAACGGGTAGGGTAACCTAACCGTACAGGTTTTTTAAGAACAGAAATTTTCTCAAAGCAGTGCAATCTTTAATTTTTTATGTCAAACAAATCCAGTTCCTGCTACTCTTTGTAGACAGTTTATCTCAAGACTTTCTACTCCAGAAAAAATTTTTATATAAGAAATTTATTACCACAATCAAAAATTGAAGAATAAAAGTATGAATGTGAGCAGGATTTTAAATGGTTGATGAATCGAAATAATTTGCTGACACAATGAGGAAAAGTTTTTTTTAAAAAAAATAGCAGAAAAGTCGATCAAAAACTTGTACAAGTCAACAGGACTAACTGCACCCTGTTCCCGCTCTGTTCCCGTCTCGCTCTCTGTGTTGAGTTCCCTATTGCTCTCTGCCGCATTGCTCTCCCATTTGTTTTCCACCTGCAATCCACTCTGTTTCTCACTTTGATCTAGGCATTGCATTCCACCTCTTGCTCTCTGCCCGAGGAGTCAAGTTTTAACCCCCCCTGCTGACTGACCTGCTGAGTGCAGACATTTTTGCGTGGCAAAAATTTTTGTCACGTTTGGATTGAGGAAAATAAATAAGGAAGGAGCAGTCGAGAGAAAAGAAAATTGAGCTGGTAAAGATTAGTGCTGACGATGGAGGGTATTTCGGAGTCTGATGAAATTGAGAAGAATGAGTGAGCATTCTTTATCACCTGAAAAGGAAACTAAATTCAGATTGGAAAAATTTTGGGCTAGAAAATTTTTAAGCTGTTGGTTCTGAAAAATGAAATTGGGCAAATTGCATCCAACAACCGTAGACTATTTCAATGTAGGCGATTTTTAGTACAGTATTTCATCCCCTACACTCAAACCAATCCGACCGCGGTTCAATAATATTATTTTTAATTAGCGTAATTAGCTCAAAGTTTCCACAATATTTCCAATATTTATTGAATCAACAAATTAGACTTATGCTGCGTCCTTTACTGCCCAAATTACTATCACGATAAACAAACAGCCCACAATTAAGCGCTTATACCCATAACAAGACATAAAAGGATAAAATATCTGCTCAAGAGGAAGGGAATTCTTGACATGATTTCTCAAAGACTTGAACGGGCAGGATCTCATTACGGTTTTTATTCCAACAAATTAATCCTGTATCACATCAGATAACAACATCATAAAAAATATTCGTCCAATATTTTGATCAAAGGGTTCCCCTTCCTGTGTGTTACTAGACGCCTACACCGCCTCTGTGTGGGGCCTGAATAACTTTCACACTTAACAAACCACCCACAACCCACATTAGAACATCTCTCGCAGTGGTAATTTTTAAAGGGCAGCAATAAGTACGCAAAGCGAGGTCTAAAAACAAACACGTTTTCTCAATTGTTCGGTTGTGAAAAAAATCGAGAAAGTTTTAATTCCTAAAAACTGGTTTGCGGACCTTAAGGTATCTAAATCAGTTTTTAAAAAATCTAAAAAATTGAAGGAACAAAAATTTATATCCTTTCTTTTTTGGCCAAATGGTGTTCCTACTCGTGTGTTATTAGACGCTTACACTGCTTCACAGTAGCCCTGAATAAGTGTTTCATCAAGAGAGAACTCAAATGAACTTTTTGTAGCAGTAGCCAGGCATAAAACGCAGCAATATTTGCACAAGCGTAGAGATAAACGGAAGGAAAACTTTTCGATCGCTCGAATGGTCAAATGATCAAAAAGTTTGAAAAAGAAATTGATAAATGGAAAATTGGGACAGAAAGAGATTGTATTTCGAACCGAATAAACGTAAACGTTTTGTTTACATCTAACCAGTTTTGACCAAATGATTCTCCCGTCCTGTACGTTACTAGTAGAGGCCTGAGTTTCTTCATATGATCAACTGTCACGCTAAACAAACAACGAACTTTGAAACATTTGTAGCAATAGCGATGCATAAAAGACATCAACATTTACACGTGCGAAGATAAAATTCAGACAAATTTTTCTCAATTTGTCGACGAATTGAAAACTTGCAACAAGATGGCTCGTGCGAGTCTGAGCGTAGCACACCATGTTCCAAAATAACTCTCAAGTTTGCAAAACAACCATTAATTTCTGTCAGAGAAACCTTTAGGAGTATCCAAAAGCAACTTATATGCATTGAAGAAATTGACTTGTACTGTTTGAACCAAAAAATACGCTTTCTGTTTCTAGAAAACTCTTAAGCACATTCTAGAAAGATAAGTTTACTACAATTTGGAAGATACAGACACGAACAAATCATACGAACTCCCAAGCACCATACATTTATTACAAATACAAAGAATTTCACACAAAAACAAACCACTAAACCAAAAAAAAAACAAAATTTCTCTTTTTGACAACTGATCTTTATTCAAGGGGCATCATTCATTCGTGTCTTGTTTGTTTTATCTGGAAAATAGGTGTGGATTTTTTCAAGCATTGCTACGGATAACTGTAAAATTGACACTAAAGTTTGAACTGAAAACAGTTTGTCATTTTTTATGTCTCATGAGCGTCAGCTGTCAATTCGTTTTTTTTTAAATCTCGCCGATGTATTAAAAACTAGAATTAAAAAATACAGTTTTTGATCTGAGTATAATTGACATCATAAATTGTAGCATATAATAAGTAATTGTTCTAACTTTTTAAGATTTCGGACAGTTTTGTTTACTTCGTCTCAGCTTGTGTCTAACTATTTAAAGAACTAACTCTTTAAAAGGGATGCTATTTTTTCTCTCCCTCATTAAAACACATAAAAAATACGCTACACAGAACCACTCACTCACATATACCCAAACAAGTGCACGCAAACACACAAAGACAAACAGACAAATAAAAACCACGACATAAAAAGCAAAGTTTTTTTTAATGTTTCGCAACAGACCTTCATCGTTGATTCCATCGTTCATTTATGTTTTTTTTGCTTCTTGTTGTATACGTCGGTAAGACCTCTAGAACAATTGTATTGGTATTTGAAAAACTGACACTAAAATTTGAAGTGAATTAATTTAAAGTTTTCATCAAAATTTTTGATATTTTTGATGTTTCATGAGCAGATGCGGCGAATTTGTTTCATTTTAAAAAAATCTCTCAAATGTTTTACCAACTAGATTTAATCAACTCAATTCTGGTTTTGAACATGATAAAAACTGCAAATTATAGCAAATATCAAGTAATTTTCCTAATTTGTTTTAGATTTCTGACTGTTTTTTGCACTCTGCCTCTACTTGTGTCCAACTTTTAAGGTATTTTTAAGGCTGGTTCTAACAGTTCTTATTTATTAGCAATGACGAACATTTGTTGTCAGTAATTTTTACTTTTCTTGGCCTTTCACTATTTGGTGTTGTTTTTTTTTTTAAAAAGAGAACATTTTAAATACTTTTATGTAATCTGAAAAAGAGAATATTTTTCTTCATCTTTCGTTTACATAAATTGCAACAGTCTGGAGAAGATCAATTCGAATCGCATTTTTGTAAAACAGAGAAGTGAAAATTAATTTTTTTTAGTTTTCAGTAAAAATGATCAACTTATGTACAAAGTTTTTCAAACTGGCTATCAATAGAAACTAATTCTGGAATTCCATTTTAATGCATTATACCAGAGGAAACCCGTAAGAACAATCTGCTCTGACAATATAAAAAAAACTAAAAAAAATATAGGAAAAGATTTCCATCTTTACGTTTCAATGAATTTGGTTGATTTTGTATGAAAAAGGAACAAATGTTTGCAAAACAACTCCAAGAAATGTTTTGCAATTCTTAGAGTTCTAAATTGCCCGAAATCTTTTATTATGCAAAATATCTGATTAATGCAGAGAAACATCGGTTCCTATAGTAATTATCAATCAGCAGAAATCAAAAAGAGGAAAAAAGTTTATCAAATCAAATTTTGAGAAAAAAGTAATTGATTCTTTTTGTCAAAAATTTTGGGTCAAATCGTTAAAAACGTTAATTTTTAGGCTTGAAACTGTAAACTGTAAAATTGTAGATTACTCGGGCCAATCAAAACTCCCTTTAATCTAACTATTTTACTACAAAGTTCACGATTTGTTCTTATCTGAAATTTCAGCGCAATCTGTCACCCACCCTAACCCTAACCCTAACCCCCCACCCCGAGCATTTTTTTTCCTTTTTCAATTTTTTCTTCAAAATTTTAAAGTGTTCCCCCTTTTTCAAATTTCTGATATTTTTTAGATAAATCAATACTAGATCCTGAGGGATACAAAATGGTGTTTTTTCTTTTTTCCCTACGATGTGTAAACAATAAGTGAAAGTTTGACTGAAGAAAAAAAAGCCAGCCTCGCATATATATTCCTTCATTTTGAAAAAAATGTTGGAACAATGATGACTTTATCCCTATCAGTATCAGTTGATTTTTCCACCTCCATTGCCCTAAGAACAGTGCCCTATTTCTCCGAAAAGTGAATATTTGCCAGAAAGTCAAATCCCCTACCCCCCCCCCCTTATATTTAAAGCATTAAATATACATGTAAATAATAAAACTAGTAAATTCAGACCAAATTTTTCTAAATAGATCGACTGAGTGAGCAAAAATGGTAATTTTATCCTCAGAAATTTACTTTGTTCACGTCCCATAGCTCTAAGAACAATTCCAGAAATTTTTCGGAAAGATGAATTTGCGGCCAAAAAGTGCAAATGCCCCCCTTCCCCCGTATTTAATACTTGTCACTGTCATCTACTGCTGGCGTGCGTAACTACATGAGGTTGTTGTTTAGAGAGAAGTTGATGGACCGACTGGCGTTACAAATTCGGGAAGCATCCGACGAGAAATACCGGGAAATCCTTCTAGAATTTGACAACTTCAAGAAAGAAGCCAGGGACAGGGAGATAGCTCTATCTGAGATGAACAGAGACGTGAACAAAAAGTACAACGAGAAGCTAGAGCAGTTACGAAACGACCACTCAACCGGTTTAGCTGAAATGCAAAAGAAATTATTCGACAACGAACATTTGACTCTCGAACTGAAAGAGAACAAACATCAGGTCGATAACAAGCTAGCTAACTTGAAAAGGGAAAAAACAAAAATTCTTCAAGACTTTGAGAAATTGGAGGCCGAAAAGAAGGCTCAACTTGAGAGTGACAAGAAGCGGTTTGAAGCAATCCGATCTGAAGTTAGGAGTAGAGGGGGGTCCAGAGCTGAACTGGAGAGGGTTAATCAGCGTCAGAAACAAGCTCAGGACGACTTGCTGGTGGAAGTGAACCGGAAAAGACGACAGTTAGAAGAGGAACAATCGATGATAGATGCGAAAGAAGAGAACAAACTTCTGGAAGAGTACAACAAGGAGCTTAGTGAGAAAAACCGGAGATATTATGAGGCCCTGGAAAGGTTGAAGAGGGAAAAGAGGGTTGGGGAGGTCCAAATTGGAGCTGGGAGGATTGAAAACCAGCAGCAGTTTCTCATGAACAAAGCTGCCCTCCTTCAGAGACAGAATAAATGGAAAGAACAGTTCCGCGAACAGGATCTAGGTTCCAATTCATCTGCGCCTCATGTCCCGTCGAGAGAATCAGAACCAAACTCACAAGCCTGGAAAAGCGCAGCTCTAATGCTGTTCCAAGAATTAAGAGGTGCAAATATGGACAAAGCGAAACAATTGCGCAACTTTTTGAACGAGAGCTATATTTGTTCTACTTGGTTTGTCTACGTGTTTGACAAGAAGAAAGACTGGACCATAACCACTCAAAGTGGCGACCTTCAAGTGTGGAAAGCGGAGCCGGACTCGCCAGATGTTCCCTGTTCTGGCACCTTTATCACTGACCTCGCTATCTGGGGGAGATCTCTGGAGGAACTGAGAGACGAGAGTGAAGAGTGCATCTACTCCGATGCTGTCGTCAACATCATCAAGCATGCCCAGGTGCGAACCTCGACAGTTCCAGAGGCCTCCGAGTACCTCATAAGGGAGATGAATCAACTGGGTGTTCCGTGGGTACTCGTATGTGTCGGAGATAGCAGCGCAAGTGTGGCAGGTGCCTTCCTCCGTCATCACAACTTCGCTTTTGGAGATTGTGAAAAATTCTATATCGATGTGTACATCTGAACAAAAAACTGAATTGTATCCTATCCGAGAAGTCGACTTTATTTTTAAAAAAACTCATAAAACTGACGTGAGGGAAAGTTTTGTTGCCAAAACTAAATATTTGAGCGCCCTACTAAAGGTGAAGCAATGGCCTTTCCATAAGTTTATTTGCGTTCTTTTTCACGGTGGAATAATCGGGCTTTCAATAAGTTGACCTCTCGACTCCTATGTTATATTTGTATAGAATACTTGGACAGACAAACAATTGATGTAACCAAGAAACTAATTTTGTAACTCGCACGATGTATTTGATACGCAATATAGTGACTGTAACACTAACAATCTTCTGCGTTAAATAGCCTGCATTTCAAGTGATTTTATTACAAGTTCTTTTTAGTCATTTCCTAAGATTTAGAGAGAAAAACCAATTAACCGGAGTAAAAAAATGACAAAAAATTTTTTTGAAAATTTCTGCAACAAACGTTTTCAGCCAGCCTTTTTCAAAAAATTTGCTTTTTGTTTAAAAATTGGTTTATATCCACGTGATAGAAACCATAATTAGAGCGACTTTTACTACAGGCGAAATGGAGACAAACACAGAAGTAAACAATTTACCATTGCGATACGTTATACTTGAATAATTGAGCGCAACATTTGTTCTCCAGAGGCCTCGCGCGTTCTTATAACCTCATTCGATAAGTACCCACACCACAAACTTCAAAACAATTGTAATAAAAGCAACAAAATCAAAAATTATGAAACATTTTACTTCTCTGTTCTTAGTAACTCTCAATACATTTTTTAGCTCAAAGAAAAATTGCGCGAGCAAATTGAAAAAATAAATATAATATGAAATTTGTGGTTTCCGAGGTTACAGTTGTCTCCGAGTTGCAATTCTAAATCTTTATTCTCAGCAGAATTTTCTATTGTTCCGAGCCCATATTTGACATAGAAAGATATGCGTGGTATCATTGGAAAGCCGATTGTGCTGATAATTTCAAAATAAAAAACTTTTTATAAAATTTGTCTTCCTCGAAGTGTTATCCAGGTGTAAATTTTTTGTAAACATTCTGCATTTTAGCGTGAGTTTGTTCACTTTAGTCATAACTAGTAATGTGTATATGGGTACCTCCGCAACATAGAGCCGCGATACGGTACCCATATACACATTACTCTAATTCACTTTATATATCCACTACTCTATATTCACTTCTTTTATATTTTAAATCTATCATTTCTTGTCTCACTTAGTGCAAGCCACTAGTACAGAGTTAAGCTGGTAATTAACAATTATCAGACGGATAGTTCGGGTTCTATCCCCCCTGACTCCAGTGGACGTCCCCAGATACTAGTATAAAACTAGTGAGACCGCGTAAAAAGCACGTAAAACCAACTTGCGAAAAACTTGAACAAAAAAACCAGCTTAACTCTTTTATAATTTTTTTTAAATTTTGCTATCATTTTTTAAAAATTAATTATCTGCGAAGCAGCTTCACTGGTAAAACCTAAATTCACCATTACTATCTCTAATACCTTTATCATCAAATGGATCAATAGCTATTTTATATTGTTCTTTAGTTTCTAAATGATGTTTATTACTATCAATAGTATAATTAGTTACATATTTAGTTTCACCTTCATATATAGCATTAGTATAATCTTCAATTGTAATCTGTTTTTTAACAGTGGCTTTAGTTATACCTTTTAACTTTTTCTCTTCTTCTCTTTTAACAGTATTGTAACAATATGCTATAGCTTTAAGGAAACATGCTTCTATAATAGTATCATTAGGTAATTCATCCTTCATCTTACTTAACTCATTATTATGTAAAATATCTTTTATCTTATCCATTTCCTTTTCTATAGTACTATCTAATGGAATATTTATGTTTATAAATATACTATCTGTATCTGTGTAATGATAACTACAATCTAACTGTTTCTCAAAGTAATCATATATAGCTTTATACATGAATAGTTTAGCTTTTTCTAATATAACAAATCCAATATAATTAAACTTATCTAATTTAACATTACCTCTCGTTTTATGTACGGCTACTAAATCATCATCAAACTCTACAGAATATTTGAAACCAATATTTTCTACTAATTTAATATATCTATCTACATCATTAACTAACTCTACATCTTGTCTATTATATACATTCTCTATTGTTTTTCCATAGAAGGCATTATTCATTAATTTAAAGAATACATCCCCAAATTTATCACCCTTAGCTTTAGCCTCCTTTCTTTTCTTAATATTAAACTCAATATAAGGCTTTAACCACTCACTCTTACTATACTCTAACTTTTGCTTAATTGTAATATCTTCCAATTTCAAACCATGATCTAAATACCAATCTAACATCTCTCCATCAATTACATAATCTACCTTATCCGTTAACTTTAACATTAACTTCTCATTAGGTTTATATCCTTTCTTTTTTTTTTACATTTTGATAATCTGTAAACTGTCCAATGTTTGCCCTAGTCTTTTTTCAGGAAAGAATGGATACTTGTTTGTTTCCTGTTTCAAGTCATCATTATACTTTATATCAATAGTGTAGATATAACCCCTAGTAGAGCTAGAGCTAGTATATACCAGATCATCGTTGAAGCCGCTTCGCGGATCACATACTTTAATCTCACCAGTAGGTAAGGCTTGAACCATAGCAGAAGCATATAATGAATTGAAGTCTAAATATTTTAGATAATTCTCTTTCCCAACATACTCAGGTTCTATACCTTTGTTCATACATTTTACATGACAATCACCTAATACTGAAGCTAACCCACCTCTAATACCATGTTGTATTGTATCATAAATATTAACTGTATTTTCTTTATAATACTTAAGTCTAACATTAGTATATTTCAACCCACACAACCAGGTTAACCCAGGAGTAGAATATGTGTAACATGGATCTATTTCATAATATTCTAAACACATAGCTCTAAATTTCTGAAATACATCAACTGATAACAATACATCTGTTTTAAGATACAACATCATATAATCCTTTATTGTCTCACATTTAGTATCTTTCCAACAATCAATTGCTTGCTTATATTCTTTATCTGTAATACCTTTTTGTTTCAACTTAGAATAGAATGCTTCCTTGGTGGTAATGTTGTTTCATGTAGTTTATCTATACTATCAAACCATTCACATGGGAATATACCTTTACGTCTTTCTAAGCCACATTTATTTAATGTTATACATTCTTCATAACTCAATGTTTTACTTATAGCATCTAAGCTAAGTGGATGGAAGAACCTAAACATATCTGATGCTTTAGCATAACCCATATCAATACTAATATAATTCTCATCAGTTTTAGTTAATTTTTTTTAGTCTAACTTTCTTTGCTAGTTTAGTTATAAATAGATGATTATCATAATTAGAAGAATTAAATGCATACATTGGTACAAATGTGTTTTTAGCTTGGAGGTTACATTTGTTGTGAGCATAACCTCTGAATTTACCATTTAGATGATCATGATCTCTAACGATGTCTTCACCCAAGTTCTCATTACAATAATATCATCTACTATATAACGGAATAATAGTCTCTTCTTTCAATGGAATATTTATACTAAATATATCTTTAAATAATTTATTATAATGATCTACTCTATCCACAAACCAATCAACTACTTTATCACCACAGTTACATTCATACTTATCTTCTAATATATCAGGATAGTCACTTTTTATATATAAACCACAAGCAATAGGAATGTGTTTACCATCTTTTATTATACATTCAAAATCATAATACATAGCAAATGGTACTCTGTTTTTATAATGGAACTTATCAAACTTTAGGTAATCATCTTTATGGAATGTTCTTCTTCCTACATGTTTCTGTGTATTACATAATTCTAAATGTTTATTTAATGCATCTTCTGTTCTAAATGATACACAACATTTTAGACATGGATAACATATATGTTTAGAAGATTTTCTTAATAAGAATGATACATCTTTACATAGGAAGTAATGATTATCCCAGTATAATATATTACTTCCTTTAGGATCATTATGATTAATTAATACAGGATTAATAGTTTTATTTTTATTTAGATTAAACACATTAAATAATATTTTATCTTTATTTAGTTCTTGTATTTTCTTTTAGTGATAATAATCATATGGGGGTGTAACTCCTATTGGTAATTTTATCTCATTAATATGTTCTGGTTTATTATAATTACTAACTCTACTGGGATTATGTGGCGCAGAATGTAGATAAGCAATTAGACACCATAGCAAACACTTTATCAGTATTATGTATATTAAGTATATATCTAGATGTGAATGGTAACTCAGTATCACATCCACCACTAGGATAAAACCTATGTATATACATTGTCCTTTTAACAAATCGTTGCATACTCCATCCAGATTGATTCATTTCCTGTTCCTGCATTCTTGTCTCTAGTTCCCCATACAATAAATACAAGTCATGTGCACCATTATATTGCCTAGTCATTAACCTAAAGGTGAATTCGTTTTCTTCTAACTTATCATCTGTAGGTTTTGTATACCTAACTACATCAAAGGTGTTAAACTTAATATGGGGATGTATGTTATGCAATGACTCCAGTATATTTAAGAATTTAGAATCTTCATAATTACTACTAGTTATTATTATTTGATTATGCTTCATGTTATTATCTATTCCTAACTCACTAACTTTATCTCGCCACTTCTTATCAACAAGTTTTTTCTGATTATTATTTTCTTTATGTTCTTCTGATTCATTGTGTTCATTTTTATTGTTATATCTAGTATTACATATATTGCAATATCCTTCAGTTATATCAGTGAAGCTGCTTGGTTGATCTTTAGATATATTATCTTTACTCTTACCTGTAACATTGTCTAGATGCATCTTTGTTTTTAAAGGTTGGTCAACACTATATTGGCTCAGACTTGTCTTACATATTACACAATGAAACTTACTCCCATTCTTTACTATTTCCCCAGTAACCAATCTTACCTTGTTCCTATGTTTTAATGTTGTTACATGTTTATTATAAGCAGTATTATTATCAAGATACATATCACAACTATCACAATACTTTATTCCTTCTTCTGGATTGGTGTAACCACTTCGTGTATACTGCTCATCTAACTTTTGTTCTATATCTTTATTAGTAACTTTTATTCCATTAGCAATTTCAATAATTTTATTTTTATTATATAATCGCTCATTCTTTTTATGTTTAAGTGATTGAATGTGTCTGTTATAATTCTTTCGAGTCATCTCTTCATCACATTCTTCACATCTTATCTTATTTGTTTTAGGCTTTTGAACATAGACAATATCATCAAATGAGTCTAAATCTCAGTCCTTATCTTTATCATAATCTACATCTCTATCAGAATCTACATCTTTATCTTTATCCTTATCCTTATCATAACCTAAATCTTTATTGGTGTAACCACTTCGTTGATCTAAATTTGGATAATATTTTGCTTCTGCCTTTCGCAATGACTCACGCATATCTTCTTCTCTTTGTTTTAATTTTGCATCGTGTTTATCATATGTTTCTTTTATTTCTTCATTTATTTGACTAAACCTTCTGATTGATTCTAAAGATTTTTCTAATTCTATCTTTTGTCTTTCCTTATCAAAGAAACTGCTTCGCAGATCAGTGAAACTGCTTCGCAGATCTACTGGTTTATTTTTATTTTTTATTATTTGGACCGCCATACTAGAAGCACTAGATTGGACTTGTCCATGGGATTGAGCTTGTCCATGGGATTGAGCTTGTCCATGAGATTGGACTTGTTCACTTCCAAATTGGACTTGTCCATGAGATTGAGCTCGCTCACTCGTGGAATGAATGTAACAGGTATAATCTTGTTGATTCATTTTTATATGCCAAATTTTGAAATAATATTATTTATATAGCTTTTCAAAACTATAAAAATGATTAGTACCAAATGTGATAAATGTAAAAATAAGGCTAGGTGTTGGAGTTGCGGTAAATGTCAAAGTAAACCATTCCAATGTTTCATATGTAATGAAATCATAACATATAGAGAAAAACATAATCATATGGTTGTTCATTTTAATAATCCCAATCAATATTTAGTATGCAGAATGTGTAAAGTAAATAAACATATCTCTCAGTATAGATTTAAACATTTCTATTGTAGGCTATGCATATATCTCCATAGATATAGGTTTCATCATACAAAAGAAAGGTTCTTAGAACATGCAAAGAAATATAATATCCATGAAGCTGGTTCCCAGATCAGCGAAGCTGGTTTCCAGATCCACAAAGTGGTTTCACCAATCAGCGAAACAGTTTCACTGATCCACAAAGCTGGTTCCCAGATTGAAGTAAAGCAATAACCAATTATAATAAGTTTATTAAAGAATTAACAATTAATGATGATAGAAAAATTATTGAAGCCGCTATTAGATTATATAATGTTTGTGATAATTATCTTTACAAAAATGACTAAACTAGAAACACTTATAAAATTAAACAATCTAGAAAAACAAAAAAGAAAGAATAGATTAGAAGATAAATTAAAACAACAAGAATATTATGGAGAAATAGAAGAGTTATTTGATCCTTTAACTAAAACTATCAGTGAAACTGCTTCGCAGATAAATGCAAACAATGAACGCAATCTATCATTAAGTGAACAAACATTAAGAGCAATAGATTGGCAAAATCAAGAGTTACATAAACAAACTAAGATGATTGGTGAAACTGCTTCGCAGATCGAGCAAGCTGGTTCCCAGTTTAATGAAACTGCTTTCAAGATGGGTGAAACGTTAAAGGGGACTCAAGATATAGCACCAGTTTTTGTTGATACAAAGACAGGCAAACTTCTTCATGACATGGGGGCTCAAACTAATCCTCAATTAAAATTAGAACTCGTAGATTTACCTAGTAGGAGATATAAAATGAATGGTGTTTCCATTACTCTAAAGCAGGGAGCATTTTTAGTTAGGGATAATGTATATGAGTTTTCAGAAGGATTTACTGATTTTCTTACTAAATCAAATATAACATATGATAATTTTGAGGAAGATGAAAATAAAATTAAAAAGTTTTTAAAGGATATTGGATATGATTTAGGAAAGGGGGATAAGAAAAGTGCTAGATATAGAGCAATAAAACGTATAATAGGGGCAAAAGATGATGTATATGGTAGGGGATTAAATAGCAACCCAGATCAACAAAGTTGCCACCACTACGTGGATCAGGGAACCGGCTTTGCAGATCCAAATAGTTTAGTAGAAAAATTAGAACTATTAATACTAGAAACAAAAGCTGGTCATGATGGTTTATATGATGAAATGCTAGATATATCTAAGCAACTATTATCTATGAATATTATTAATCAAAACCAACTCGATAATTTTGTTTTTAACTATGGTAAATAGGTGAAACCATGACTACGTCCATGAGCAAGCTCGAAACCATCAGGGAACCTGCTTCGCAGATGACTATGTCCATAAATAAAACGATAGAAAAACAACAACAACAACTACTACTAGCTAAAGAAGTATTCAGTCCTCAAATAACAAAGTTTGAAAGACAAAGAATAATACCACTATATAAAGATGAGACGTGGTCAGCTGATTTAATTGATAAGTCATCTCTAAGTAAACACAATAATAATTATAAGTTTATATTAACAGTTATAGGTATATTCACAAAATATGCATGGGCTATTCCTTTATAGAATAAATCTGGTTTATCTATAACTAATGGTTTTAAAACAATCCTATCAGAAGGACGAAAACCAGAAAAATTATGGGTAGATAGAGGTAGTGAGTTTTACAATAAAACATTTAAAACTTTACTTAAAGAATGTGGAACCGGCAAAGCCGCTTCAGGGATAGAGCTATATTCTACTTATAGTGATTTAAAGGCTGTATTCATAGAGAGATTCAATAGAACATTATTACACATAATAAATAAACCAATGTTCATCAATGGCGATGGTAATTGGGTAAATATATTAAATGATGCTGTTGTAACATATAACAATAGCATTCACTCATCAATTAATATGACACCAGTTGATGCTTCTAATACTCCTGATAAAGTTAAATACACTTTTAGTTTTAAGAATATTAAGGGTAAACTTAACATTGGTGATTATGTTAGAAATGTAGATAAACGTAATATCTTCTCTAAAGGTTACACTTCTAATTGGAATAGAGAAATGTTTAAAGTGAATGAAGTTCTAAAAACACATCCACCAACATATAAAATAGAAGATATTAATGGAGAGATAATAGAAGGCAAATATTATGAACAGGAACTATTGAAATCTGAGTTTGATTTTGAATCTAATAATAATGTTTTGGAATCATTAAATATATTTCTTAAAATAAATAATGACAAGAAATAGATTCAATCAAGCTAAACATAAATCAACATTAACATCAACAAACAACTTAACACTAAGTAAGGCCCGAGGGTTGTTCCTAGAAGATAATGATAATATTAACATGAAGGATACCTATAAAATTACAAATGTTCATCCGCCCACAGATGAAAAAGATGTTGTTAATAAAGAGTATTGTGACAATAACTTATTATCCTCTTCTAATAAAATAGACATTTTAAGTAGAAACATAACTGAACTAAGAAAGGGTGACTTTGATAAAGTTACAACTAAAACACTACAACTAAATGAAACACAAGTTAATGAAGAACTAATTAATGAGTTTATTGAATCAACAAATGAAGTCAGAAATACTGTTAAGTTTTGTATTAAAGTTGCTGCAGATACTATCTCTAAATATAATCAATTAAAGCAAGAATTTGATAATAATAAATTTAATCAGAATATAACTAACAAACACTTAGATGAAATGTTTACTAACGGTCTGAGAGAAATGAAAGAATACAATAAATCTCTGAGAGGTGTTATAGTACAATATATAATTGCTATACTTTTACAAAGTAAGTTACTTGATAATAAAGAGAAAGGCAGACTTGAGATGCATTATAGTTTTAATCAAGAAGATATAATGAAAGAAATAGAAAGAATTTTTACTAATGAAAATAAGCAAAGCAATGACCAATCCAACAGCACCGAGTGAGAGATTACTATATCCAGATTTGTCATCAGTATCAGAAAGATTGATAAATGAAAAGATTCAAGCTAATAATAAATTTAACAACAATATTAACATTATAAAAGATATTAGAAATTATTATGAAACTGAAACTAATAACTATAATAAGAAGTTAAGTAGATATAAGAATTATATTAACATAGCTGAGATAACAGAAATAGTATTATCATCAATATCAACAACTGCAACAACAACATCAGTTTCATTAATAGGTATAGGATTAGCTTATTCTATACCAACAGCTTTTGCTACAGCAACTGTTTGTGGTTCATTATCAAAAACAATTAATAATAAAATTAGAAATAAAATTATAAAGTATTCACAAATGTATATTTTAAGTGAACAGTTTAGTGATAAGTTTAATAAACTATATACTAAACCAATGAATGAAAAGAAAATAGATAATGATGAGTATAATGAATTTGTTAAGTTATATGAGGATTATAAGAAGAATAAGAAAAACAAGCTGAGTATTTTTTTAGATTAAAGATATTAGTGCTTAGTATTAACAATGTTTTTAGCAATAATAATATTAGTATTGATATTTATCCGCGAAGCGGTTGCACCGATCGATAAATATATAATCATAATCTTAGTTATAATCATTTTATAATCATAATCATAGCTATAATCATAATCTTAATCATAAACATAATTATAATCAAATAATTATCTTTTCTTTGTACCTAAGTATAACCCTCTTCCTTTTTGTACTACCTTTATACCTTCACCAGTAGTTGCAAATTTAATTAAATCAGGTGTAGCCGCTAGAGCTGCTTTAGGGTTTCTAGATGCAGCTGCACTTCCTATTTTACTTGCTATTTCTAATGCTCTTATTGGATTATTCGCAACTTTCTTTCCAAAGTTAACTGTAGCTCTACCAACACTTTTAAAGAAATCTTTAAGTCCTTCTGCTTCTATTGTTGCATCAGATACTGTCATTGATTTATTCCTTCTACATAAAACACAATTACCTTTTAACATCTTAGTTCCTTTTGAAGTAATAGCTCCTCTTGTATTAACAGTACCACTATAATGTCTACCTCCAACACAATATGAATTAGTTTTGAACTTATTTAAAAGACTCATTTCTATATATAAAAAAATAATGGAAGTTAAAAAGTATAATCCCTTTGTTGTTATTAAGCCTAAGCCTAAGGTTAGGCCCAAGGCTAAAATTAAGATTGAAGCTGGAGGCATAGCTCTAGAGAATAAAAAGAAATTAGATCTTATTTATGCTAAAGGTTTTGTTAATACTAATAAGAAATAGTTGCGTATTAACAAGAGTAACAATTAGAGCTGACTAGCTATAAATATAAGTATAAGTATATGGTTATGTATAAGTATAAGTAAATAATTATAACAGTAACTATATTATACTATAATTATAATTATCGCTAGAGTTATATCTAAAATTATAATTATCGCTAGAGTTATATCTAAAATGATAATTATAATTAAGACTTAAGTTATTATTATGATATAATATCAACCATCTTATTACCATCACTACTCACACTAATAACCTTTCTAGTTAATAATAATGCATGACATATAACATCTGCAACTGCAGCACTAAATTTAAAATTAGGTTGTATTGGTTGTGGACCTATATGATCCCTTTGATATCTAGTATCGAATACATATATTCTATAATTACTTTTGAATGTTCTATGATTTATATATGGTTTTGTATTATGTGGTAGCCCATTATAATCTTTGTTAAAGCAAACAATCTCTTTAAAAGCCTCATTTTAATTATTGGTTCCATAATTAATATTCTTTCTATCCTCGGGATAAAACTCACTACCAATCTTACAATAACATTCAGTAACATTCATAACATCAAATGAACTTGCATCGTGAGTTTGTTCATTAACATCATTATTTTCAAAACCAACTTTTATATATTGCGGTCTTTCCATACCATTTTCCATACCTAGATCAAACAAGAAGTTAGAAGCATTGGGTACATTCTTATAAAATGTCTTTCTTTCATAATAACTAAAGTCTACATTATTCTTTTTACTTAAACCCTTTTGCACAATAATTCTATTATCATTAATAGGATCAATACTAGGCACACAACATGATATATCTCTAATTTCTATATTACCATCAATAGCAACTGCACCAGGATTAGCATTAACTCTATATAGAGCTCTATCATTATTATTTCCTTTTAATGTTAGTTTAAATCCTAAACCATATATAATCTTTTCTAAATCATTTACGAAACCAAATAGATCACTCATCTTAATCATCATATACATATGTTCTCGTTGTGCAGCAATATGGTCACCTTTAAGTTGACTATCCCTATTGCCCTGATTTCTAACAAAAACACTCTCATATTCATCACCAGTACTAGTTAATAACTTATACATTAATAGATTAGGATGACAATGATCTATATAATCAATAGTCCTACCACCACTAGTTTCAAGCTTAATTGAACTAAACAAAGCCATCATTCCATAATTAACTAATCTGATATTAGCATCATTAGAAAATACACCACCAGCATCATCTGATACAACAAACTCTATCTCTAGATATGAATCACGCAAATTTAAGTGACTCTCTTCTTTATTGAGTATGATATTAATATTGGTATTAACCGTATTCATTGTTGCTAGATTATTAGGTTTATATTTTCTAATCTTACTTTTATGTATATCATTATTATAACCAAAAGTTGTATCCAAATTAAAATTCGTTTTTATTAGATAAAAAGTGACAGACAATTTAATCTTAAGAGAACTACAAAACATACACGAAGCTTTAACAAAAACTAAAGAAGAGCATACACTTAACTTTAGAATGATAAAACCAACAGAAAAGTTTAACTTTAGTGAACCTATACTTAATACAACAAAATTAGGTTTAATTAGATTATCTGTTTATAATTCGGTTTTTGATGTGAATAGAAGGAACAATCAATTCATATATGCTAGTACTGTTATAGAAGATGAGGAAGCTTTACCTCGGGCTCTTAGCTCTGACCCTAACCCTAACCCTATCTCTACCTCAAGCCCAAACATTACATCTATACTTAATCATAATTATAAAGGACTCCCATTGCTATATTCAACTATTACACCGGGAGCATATGAGTTTACTGATATAGCAGAATTAATAAAAGAAGAAACTGATGGTATTGTTATATTAGAACCTGATAAGAATACGATAAAATGTTTGATGGAAATAAAACAAGGAGCACTCAGCTTTGACATAGCAAACTCACTAGCCTCATTACTAGGATTTAGAAAAATAATTTATGAAAAAGGTAGATATAAATCTCAGAAAATTATTGATATTATGGGTTTCAATAATAATAACATTCATTGCAATTTTATATCTGGAGCTAAAGATAATGGTAAAGATACAGACATACTATATACTTTTAATCTAACTGAACCACCAGGCTATTTGATAAATATTATACCAACTAATATCTTATATCAAAATGTAACTAAAGATAGAATAGAATATATTGAATTTCATATTAAAGATGAGCATGAAGACCTATAGACTTTAATGGTGATGTATTAAGTTTTACTTTACATTTCTGTTAAAAACTTCGTTGATCTGACGTAGTCAGCAGACTGTTTGTATTAACAACTTCGTTGATCTAGTGTAACTAGCAGACCGGAGGTCCATTTGAATTAGATACAAACTTAACTACAAAACTCTCCGATCCCAATTAACTCTTAGTTTACCATTAATATTTTTATTTTTAGTTATATCAATGACAATATAATTATAAGGCTCTTTCCAAACCTTATTACATATATCAGCAAAATCATTATAACTAAGTTCAACATTATTAAAGAAATCTTGATATATAGATATGAGGACTTTACCTCTCTGTTCAAATAAAATAAATAGATTACAGTTCTCTCTAACACTCTGCCTATCCAGAGAGAACAAGTTTTGATTGAGATATATCATATTGAAATTATTATGTCTACCTCTACAAAAGTATTCATTAATAACTGTTTCTTTGGCTCTAACATCATCAAATATCGTTAGTTTCTTTAAGTCTTTGGGTAGTTTATCAGGAGATGGTAAATCTTTTATATCTTTAATAAATTCAACATGTGCTTTTGGGTTTATTCTTTCTATACCACGGTACTGATCACCAGTAGGTCCAATGATGTATAGCCTATCAAAATAAATACTAGCTAGAATTAGTTTTCTTAATAAGAATGTCTTACCACATTCACTAGGACCAGATATTATACATCTAAAGTTATCTGGGAATGCGGCTTCAGTAATTATATCATCATCATTTAACTATGAATGTAGATCATCATTTATGTTTACAGAGATCGGTGAATCCGCTTCACGGATACTGTTAGTAGGACTATGGGACTTCGTCCATGTTTCACCATTACTAATGCTATTACTATTGCTATTCCTATTAGATTTACTCTTTTGATATTTTTCATCAAATAGATATATAAAATTATCTCTATCATGATCATTATCATTATCATTATCATTAACATTATCATTATCATTATCAGTATCATTATCATTATCATTATCATTATTAGCAAAGCTACTTCGTAGATCTTTATCAATGACAATATCACTATCATTATCATTATCATTATCATTATCATTATCATTATCATTATCATTAACATTATCATTAACATCATTATCATTATCATTATCATTAACATTAACATAATCGTTAACATCACCTCTGTTACAACTTAAACAAAAACACTCATTATATATTCCTGGATATTTACATTGATTAACTAGAATATTCAAAGCACTTTTAATTCTAAATCCTCTATCAATAAGATAGATCATATATAAACAATAAGCTCCACAATAAGATTCATCAAATTGTTGTATTCTCTCATTAGAGCCTAGATCAACATATTCTTCTAAAAATAAAGGTGGAGTTTCTACACCAAAACTATCAAAGTAATATGTTGGACCGCCTTCTCTTCTTATAACTAAAACCCAATGTGTACCTTCAGTTGGATGTAGATTTACAATAATGTTGAAGTTAGGATCCCCGATAGGATCCCCGATCTGGAGTTTGATCTCTCATTACAATCTCAATTGGTGTTAGACTTGTATCTTTACCTATATCTTTTATTCTGATATCACTCATAGCATTATTATCAATATTAAATTTATTATTGAATTCCTCAAAAGTTAGGATGAGCATTTTTATATAACAAATTTATTAAATCTAAGTCTAAGTCTAAATCTAAATCAAATCTATATTTATTATATAAAAATGGAAACAGGTAGTGCAGTTTTTATTTTTATTATTATAATTGGAATTTGTTGTATAATATATGATTCAAGACCAAGTAAATATACGAAACTAGAAGAAAACTTTGGTGGATTTATGAATAGGAGTCTAGTTAGATTTGAATATGAAAAGTCACCATTACTTACTATTGTTTATGGTGGAACTGGAACGGGTAAAACATATTTTATTAGACAATACTTAAAGTTATACTTAGACCAAAACCAAAACCAAAACCAAGACCAAAACCGAGACCAAAACCAAGACCAAAACCAAAACCAAGACCAAAACAAAAACCAACACCAAAACCAAGACCAAGCTAAAAATATAGTTATAGTTTGTAAAGATGATAAAGACTGGATAGATCCTGAGTCTAATAAATATTATACAGGGTTTATTAAATGTGATATAAATATCATCACAAAAAATAATATGTATAAATTTCAAAATTGTGTAATAGTACTTGATGATATGGGTGATAGGTTAAATAAGGATATAGGTTATTATTTTACTGAAGTTAGACATTATAATATTCAAATGATTGTAATGTGTCATAAACCAGCTCAAATAATTAATACAGCAAGAATGAGTTGTGATACTATTTATTTAACAACTTATAATGGACCTGACCTATTTAAATCTTTAATGAGATATATAAATGTGAACATGACTTCAATAAAATAATTAGTGAATTAAATAGTAACTATTATAATTGTACAGATGGAATGTCAGATGAACTTCGTTATGGTATAATTAAATATAATAAAAAGGAAAATACTTTTATTATTATTAGTAGTAATAGAACAATGATATATGATTCAAGAGTTGGTTTCCTTGATTTAAAAGCTCTTAGTTTAAAAGATGATTTAGAAAGAGAAGATATATATAAACTTATAGCATATATGAAACCACTAATGATTATTGCAACAGATAGAAATGTTATTAATCATGATAATTATCAGTTTTATTTTAATAAAATTCTTACTCTAAATAATATTAAAATTCAGAATGATGTTCTAACTAAAGAAATGATTTTGGGAAAGGGTATGAAAATTTTATGAAATATTGGTGGAATTATAGGCGAAGCTTTAATTATATTTAATTATTTTTATCCTGATTCAATATCAAGAAATGCTGGAACTGTAGCAATGGGAGCAAGCACAATGTTGAGTAGAGTAAATACATTAGTTAATGTTGGATATGGAGAAGAGTTGGAAGGTGAAACACGAAGCAGTTTGGTAAACCATGAACAAAGTTCGTATACTGATCAGTGTAACTATGACTTCGTCAATGAAGAGATGGGAATTTTGAATAGAAACGGAGGAAGGTTTTTAAACAAACTATATATAAATAATGAAGAATTTAGAGAAGAGATTATAAATTTTGTTAAAGATAAAAAAGAATTAGACCTTGATTTGATCTTAGATAAGAGATGTAAAACTAATACACTCAATAGTTTAGGAAATAAATATTTAGCAGAGTGTATCACATCTAAAGATAATACTAAAGATTTAATTGAAATCATGGCTAAATATTATCAATGATTAGGTAAATATTATCTGCGAAGCAGTTTCACTGATAGTTTACCCTATTATAAATGCTTTTAAAATGTTTAGAGTGTAACTATAAATGTGGAAACATTGCTGTTTTAAAAAATCATTATGAATCATTTCATAAAGATAAAACTGATAAATGTATGTGTGGTAATATAATATTAAGTGGTATTTGTGCTAATGATTTTTCCCCATGGGGTTGTTCTTTAAAAAATGAATCTAGTTCTAGTTCTAATTCTAATTCTAGTTCCAATTCTAATTCTAGATCTAGTTCTAACCCTAGTTCTAATTCTATTTCTAGTTCTAATTCTAATTCTAGTTCTAGTTCTAACCCTAGTTCTAATTCTAATTCTAGTTCTAATTCTAATTCTAATTCTAATTCTTACCCTAGTTCTAGTTCTAACCCTAATTCTAACTCTAGTTCTAGCTCTAGCTCTAGTTCTGGTTCTGGTTCTATCTATGACTATAACTCTAACTCAGATCCTAACCCCAACCCTAACCCTAATCTTATCCCTAACCCTAACCTTATCCCTAGCCCTAACCTTATCCCTAACCCTAACCTTAACCCCAGCTCAGAAGTATTAACTAGATGTTGTAATAAGTGTAATTATATAAAACCACTAAATAATTTTGATGAGGGTAAGTATACATGTAGAAGTTGTACTTCAGCTAAAGTTAACTGTCCATATTGTACTTCTGTTGTGAGATATGATGCGATACGGGCTCATGTAAAGAAACAACATCCAGATATAGAATTGACTAGAGGATTTGGTAGAAATTTAACAGAAAGATCGGCGGAGCTGGTTCCCAGATCAGTGGAACTGTTTCACAGATCTGATATTACCCAAACTGGGGAAAATTGTTCATGTAAATACTATAATTTTGTATCTTTTCTTATTAATAATGGAATAAATATAGAAAAAATAAAAGAAAATATAAATTTTTTGAAAAGTATAGATAATTTGAAATAAAAAGTATAAAAAATAAAAAAATATCAAAAAGAGGGATTCGCTCTTAAAGAGTGAAAAAGAGCGATCTCCCTACTCAGGAATCACCCCGAAAAGAATGAATTGCTCTTAAAGAGTGAAATGTAAATTTTGCTTTAATTTTTTTTGTTTTATTTTTATTTTGGAAGATTATACTAATGCTATATATGAAGGTGAAACTAAATATGTAACTAATTATACTATTGATAGTAATAAACATCAATTAGAAACTAAAGAACAATATAAAATAGCTATTGATCCATTTGATGATAAAGGTATTAGAGATAGTAATGGTGAATTTAGGTTTTACCAGTGAAGCTGCTTCGCAGATAATTAATTTTTTAAAAAATGATAGCAAAATTTAAAAAAAATTATAAAAGAGTTAAGCTGGTTTTTTTGTTCAAGTTTTTCGCAAATTGGTTTTACGTGCTTTTTACACGGTCTCACTAGTTTTATACTAGTATCTGGGGACGTCCACTGGAGTCAGTGGGGATAGAACCCGAACCATCCGTCTGATAATTGTTAATTACCAGCTTAACTCTGTACTAGTGGCTTGCACTAAGTGAGACAAGAAATGATAGATTTAAAATATAAAAGAAGTGAATATAGAGTAGTGGATATATAAAGTGAATTAGAGTAATGTGTATATGGGTACAGTATCGCGGCTCTATGTTGCGGAGGTACCCATATACACATTACTATAACTTCATACCATATTTTGATATATTTGTCCAATTAAGTTATTATTAACAACAAATTTGTGCTGTTAATAACCGCTCCACGCATTAGCGATGATGTTATAAATCTCATTGTGTTTTTTTTTACAATGGAAAGGACTTCGATTACATTGGAGAGCCATCTTTTTTCCAGATTTTTACACCTTTTCAAATTTTTGACTTCAAAGAGAAGTCCATGTGCAAAGGGTGTATTAAAAAAGCAGGTTTTGAATTTCAGAGCCTACAATTTTTTCGAACTATTTTTAGGGTGGAGTGAAAAGTTTTTGTATGCACAAATTTTTGCGTTTTAGAGATATTTTTTGACTCGAAGTAATATGGCTTGTGTTTTGTGCTATTTTTTCATTTAATTTTCTTTTCATAAAACATGGCTGATATTTGAAAATGTGTATTTTTTGTACCCGCTGATGTCTTATCAATTTGGTTTCAATAAAAAGTCTAATTAATCGTTTGAAGAACAATGAGTTTACGTCTTTAATGTTTTCTGTCAACAGATTTTTTGATTTTATCTTTTTGACAGAAGGTCTTGTAAATATTTATTATTTTACAGTTGGACTGCATTGTGGTCTGATCACTACAATTCTTTATTGAGAGGACAATTGGCCTTCCTAAGTAGTCACATGGAAAATTTCATAGAATTTTATGGTAGATTTTTTTTTCAATTTAGTGGCTTGGACACAATGTATTTTCGTGAAATTTTTCTGAATTTTTAAGTCTTTTCCTCTTTATTGTTTTCTTTGTCTCCTTGTCATTTTCTATTGTCAATAATGAGTGCCCAAAGACTTTCTAACCAGGAATAAAAGAAATTATTTATAATTTTCCCTTTCATTTAATTATGTTGTTTTGACAACATGTTTCTCGTTTTTGCATATTTCTAGTTGTCTGTTTTTGTTGTTTTTCATTGTTTTTTTCTGGTTAATGGAATGGCCAAGGGCATGTTTTTTTTATTTCTTAGTTTTCAAAAGTTTCATTGGTTTTGAATTTCTTCTTTTAAACTTTTTTTACTTGCATATAAATCTCACTCGTGAGAACTCCTAGCTGCTTTCTAATGAAGCCAAATAGATCTGCCCAGTGGTTTCAGTTTTCATGAACAATTTAGCGACTTTCATATACAGTGTACAGTTTTTCTAAAGGGAATCTGCTTTTTTTCTCTTATTCTGAACAAAAAGTTGCGGAAAATCAGTAACCTTAAATAAAGGAAAAAGTCAAAAAACAGACATTTGACGAAATTCGAAATATTTTGGAAAGTAGCGGCAACAAAGCTAGAAAACAATTATTAAACAATTATGACAGATTTGGAGATCTGTTGAGACCTGCAGGTCTCAACAGATCTCCAAATCTGTCATAATTGTTTAATAATTGTTTTCTAGCTTTGTTGCCGCTACTTTCCAAAATTCTTCGAAATTCGTTTTTGACTTTTTCCTTTATTTAAGGTTACTGATTTTCCGCAACTCTTTGTTCGGGTGATAAATAGTGTAACTTTGCTCCTAATAATAAATTTATATGCACAAATAGAATTTTTCTTTGTCAAGTTTTCGATTCTTCTTTCCTGCGTTCATTTTTGCCTGCTAAGTTTAGCTCAGTCGGTGACGTTGCAATGAAATGCGGGATCACTCGTTTTCTTTGGGATTTTAATCCGGGACCTGTCCTCTCTTTTTTCTAATCAGTTGTCTTCTTCGATTTAAGTTATGACCATTGGATGGATGACTCGCCAAGAAGTCATAGAACATTTTTATCTGAAATTCTAACTTTCCAAAGCTGAGTTTGTTTACTTGACGTCGTTTATTGCGCAATGTTTATTAAATTCTGGCCTATTGATTGATCAATTTTGAAATCACTTTTTAATTTTGGTTTAAGAAATCAAATTTTAAATAATATTACTGGGTGTTCACCGGGATGGATAAGGATAAATTTGGGTCTTGGAGGAAATTTAATGTTTGAAATTTATTTTAAAGATTAAATAAAAGTTGCATTTGTATACTCATTATTGGTGCTTAACAAAAACAGGTTTTTTTTTTGCTTGAGTCAACTGCTTTTTTTCTCCAGAAAATTTTTTCATGTTGAACTGCGGTTTCAATTGAATGTGAAATGTGTGATTTCTTTAAATTTCGGCTCATACTGCTCAAATAATCACAGGTATATATATGACTAATCTAACTTGAGATTACATCACTTTTTAATTTACGAAGCTTGATCTACCCTTCTTTTTTTGAATTTTCCCTCTCTTTTTTTTTCATTTGGAAAATATTTAAGTCATGAATGAGTGTGCCATCACATGTTACTGAAAATACTTGTTCTTGTTCTTTCTAAACAAATCATCACCATAAAATATACAAAATAATAAGAGAAAATTAAAGAGACAACCGCGGTAACTGAAACTAAAAAAATGACGAAATCAATATTTCACAAAGTTCTATTTACGGTAAGACATCCAAAAAACTGCTTAGTGGAGACATTGTGATATCGTCTCTCTTGGGCTACAGAGTGTCAATGCGACCTAGAAGATACAAAAGAAACGAAAAATATTAGTCTTGACCATTGGATGGATGACAAGTCCAGCAGTCTTAGAACATTTTTCTTTCGAAATTCTAACTTTCACAGTTGAGTTTGTTTTCTTGGCGCCGTTTATTGCGCATTGTTTGTAAATTCTTGGCCTATTGATTGATCAATTTTAAGATCACTTTATAGTTTTGGTTTAAGAAATCAAAATATAAATAAATTTGCTGGGTGTTTACTGGGATGGATAATCATAGTTTTGGGTCTTGGAGGAAGGTGAGTGTTTGAAATTCATTTGAAAAGTTAAATAAAAGTTGCATTTGTATACTCATTTTTGGTGCTTAACAAAAACAGGTTTTTTTGCTTGAGTTAACTGCTTTTTTCTCCAGAAAATTTTTTCATGTTCAACTGCGGTTTCAATTGAATGTGAAATGTGTGATTTCTTTAAATTTCGGCTCATACTGCTCAAATAATCACAGGTATATATATGACTAATCTAACTTGAGATTACATCACTTTTTAATTTACGAAGCTTGATCTACCCTTCTTTTTTTGAATTTTCCCTCTCTTTTTTTTTCATTTGGAAAATATTTAAGTCATGAATGAGTGTGCCATCACATGTTACTGAAAATACTTGTTCTTGTTCTTTCTAAACAAATCATCACCATAAAATATACAAAATAATAAGAGAAAAATAAAGAGACAACCGCGGTAACTGAAACTAAAAAAATGACGAAATCAATATTCCACAAAGTTCTTTTTACGGTAAGACATCCAAAAAACTGCTTAGTGGAGACATTGTGATATCGTCTCTCTTGGGCTACAAAGTGTCAATGTGGCCTAGAAGACACAAAAAAACGAAAAATATTAGTCTTGACCATTGGATGGATGACAAGTCCAGCAGTCTTAGAACATTTTTATTTCGAAATTCTAATTTTCACAGTTGAGTTTGTTTTCTTGGCGTCGTTTATTGCGCATTGTTTGTAAGTTCTTGGCCTATTGATTGATCAATTTTAAGATCACTTTATAGTTTTGGTTTAAGAAATCAAAATATAAATAAACTTGCTGGGTGTTTACTGGGATGGATAATCATAGTTTTGGGTCTTGGAGGAAGGTGAGTGTTTGAAATTCATTTGAAAAGTTAAATAAAAGTTGCATTTGTATACTCATTTTTGGTGCTTAACAAAAACAGGTTTTTTTGCTTGAGTCAACTGCTTTTTTCTCCAGAAAATTTTTTCATGTTGAACTGCGGTTTCAATTGAATGTGAAATGTGTGATTTGTTTAAATTTCGGCTCATACTGCTCAAATAATCACAGGTATATATATGACTAATCTAACTTGAGATTACATCACTTTTTAATTTACGAAGCTTGATCTACCCTTCTTTTTTTGAATTTTCCCTCTCTTTTTTTTCATTTGGAAGATATTTAAGTCATGAATGAGTGTGCCATCACATGTTATTGAAAATACTTGTTCTGGTTCTTTCTAAACAAATAATCACCATAAAATAAACAAAATAATAAGAGAAAATTAAAGAGACAACCGCGGTAATTAAAACTGAAAAAAAATGACGAAATCAATATTTCACAAAGTTCTTTATACGGTAAGACATCCAAAAAACTGCTTAGTGGAGACATTGTGATATCGTCTCTTGGGCTACAAAGTGTCAATGTGGCCTAGAAGACACAAAAAAACGAAAAATATTAGTCTTGACCATTGGATGGATGACAAGTCCAGCAGTCTTAGAACATTTTTATTTCGAAATTCTAATTTTCGCAGTTGTGTTTGTTTTCTTGTCGTCGTTTATTGCGCATTCTTTATAAGTTCTTGGCCTATTGATTGATCAATTTTGAGACCACTTTATAATTTTGGTTTAAGAAATCAAAATATAAATAAATTTGCTGGGTGTTCACCGTGATGGATAATCATAGTTTTGGGTCTTGGAGGAAGGTCAGTGTTTGAAATTCATTTGAAAAGTTAAATAAAAGTTGCATTTGTATACTCATTTTTGGTGCTTAACAGAAACAAGTTTTTTTTGCTTGAGTCAACTGCTTCTTTTCTCCAGAAAAATTATTAATATTGAACTGCGGTTTCAATTGAATGTGAAATGTGTGATTTGTTTAATTTTTGACTCATACTACTCAAACAATCACAGGTATTTGTGTCTAATCTAACATGAGACAAAAGCACTTTTTAATTGACGAAGCTTGATTTACCTTTCGTTTTTTTGAGTTTTTGCTCACCTTGCTTCATTTGGAAGATATTTAAGTCATGAATGAGGATGAGTGGGGGGCTGGAATTTAGTGGGCGATCACATGTTACTGAAATTACTTGTTCTTGTTTTTTCTAAACAATAACTCATCACAAAATACACAAAACAATAAGAAAAACAGAAAGCTGCCGTAAAAAAACTAAAAAAGAATAACGAAATCGACATTTCACAAAGTTCTCTTTACGGTAATTGTGATATCGTCTCTATTGGCCTACAGAGTGTCAATGCGGCCTAGAATATACAAAAAACGAAAAATCTTAGTCTTTAAAAAAGCAAAATCATTTCAAAAAACTGCATTGTAAATAAAGAAAACTTGGACACCATAAACTTAATTCTACTTTCTGAAAAATGAACCAGCTAAATTCCTCAATTGAACATTTATATTAGGGCACCGGTTTGAGGAAAACGCAAAAACAATGAATTAATCCGCAAATTTAGACAAACAGACTGAAATTCATCTCAGAATTGTATACGTGTTTTTAACAAAACAAAGTAAACTTAAAAATTCTACCAAGAGCCCTCAGAAGATTGAATTCTATCCCATCGCCTCCCCATAGACTATAAGACCATATAAGTTAATCAGAAAAACTGCTAAATGCGTCGCAGCCGCAGAATCAAAATAACAATTCAAAATTTTCAATTTAAGTCCAATGTAATTATCACCAATGCCATTAAGCAGAAAGTTTCCGATTACCAATGAGGTCGGTCATCCACCTCTTGATGCAGATCCTCGCGAATTCCAAATCTTTACAGGCACACACCCGGGTTGAGGTCGTGGAAGTATGAACCAGACGATCCAGACACAAAACACCCATGACTCGACAGTCCAGACAATAATTGGAGTATGAATCGAAACTCCGGGAAATTGTGCGAAATTGTGCGAAATAGCGCGAACAATCAGAAATTGTTCGACAGTGGTTCGACAAACCAGACAGTGCGAAACTGCGCGACAGTCAGTCAATAGACCAGACACACACACACACACACACACACACACACACACACACACACACACACACACACACACAGACACACACACACACACACACACACACACACACACGTACGCACACACACACACACACACACACACACACACACACACACACACACACACACGTACGCACACGCACGCACACACACACACACACGTACGCACACGCACACACAGACGCACACACATGCACACTTACACACACTTACACAAAGGAACCACACACACGCACTCACAGACACAAACACACACACATAGACGCACACACATGCACACACGCACACGCGCGCTCACATATACACACAGGCACACACACAGAAACACAAACACACACAAACACAGCACACACACCATATACACACAAAAATGTAGTAGTAGTAGTAGTAGTAGTAGTAGTAGTAGTAGTAGTAGTAGTAGTAGTAGTAGTAGTAGTAGTAGTAGTAGTAGTAGTAGTAGTAGTAGTAGTAGTAGTAGTAAAATTCTGAAAAGTTGTTATCATTTTGCACTTCACACAAATTGCTCGTAGGTGGTACATGGTTCCAGCATCGACAAGTGCATCGGTACACCTTCAACCCTCCCGATCCGAGTTGTCGAAAAAAGATGCTGGATCACATTCTGTTTGCAGAGAGATACAGAGGATGTCTGACGAATGTGAGGTCCAGAAGAGGGAAAACCACAATTACCGATCACGAACTGGTCATTGCGGAAGTATCTATGAAACTTTTGTCTAAAAAGTCATGCTTCACGCCCAGAATCAGTTCTGCAAAGCTGCAAGATGAAACAACGCGTGACTTATTCACGCAGGAGGTCAAGTTACATCTTGATAAGAGCGGCGATTTCGAGAATACAGAGCAGTCTTGGGACAATTTTCGAAAAGCCCTGAACCAAGCAGCAGTGAAATGCCTCCTTCCGGACAAGCGAGTGAACAAACCTTGGATTTCTCCAGATTCTCTGGAACTTATCCGGAAACGAGCCGATCTACAGTTAAAGAAACACAGCAGCGCGGAGGCGCTGTTAGAGTTCACAAACTGCTGTAAGGAAGTCAGAAAAGCTCTACGTGCAGACAAACGGGCATGGCTTGAACGCAAAGGCCAAGAAATGCAGAGCTTCGCGGACAGAGGCAACTTAAAGGAGGTTTTTGGGGCATCACAGCAGATTTGCCGAAACTGGAGGCCCCAGTTGACCAAATTAGTTTCAAGCACTGGCGTCAACTTACGGACGAAAGAGGAACGACTTGAACGCTGGACGGAACATTTTAGTCAACTCCTGAATCCCTCAACACTCAGTTGCAGTACGAGATTGGATCCCGAAGAAGCAGCTGAAAGCTTGCCGATTGACCTGAGCCCAATTCGATTTGAAGAAGTGCTTGAAGCTGTCCGCAGGTTGAAGAATGGCAAGGCAAGTGGACCCGATAACATTTCCTGTGAGATGTTGAAAGCACACAAGGGTATTGTCGAGTGGCTCTGGGACATCATAGATAAATGTTGGTCGACGGAAGTTCTGCCCGATGACTGGAAGGTAGCAGAAATTGTCCCATTATACAAGAGTAAAGGAAAGAGGTCAGAGTGTTCGAACCACCGAGGGATCTCTCTATTGTCAGTACCAGGCAAAGTGTTCGCTTCCGTTACTCTCAATCGATGCAAAGATTCAGTGGATCGCGTCTTAAGGGAAGAGCAGTGCGGCTTCAGAAAAAGCAGAGGATGCGCCGATCAACTCTTTGCCCTGCGTCAAATAATAGAGAAATCAATGGCGTTTCAATTGGATATTAGCTTTTGTTTCATAGACTTTCGAGCGGCATTCGATTCTGTCGATCGTGAGCAGATGTACCAGATAATGAAACACTATGGTCTGCCGCAAAAAGTGATAAACATCATAAGAAACAGCTATGATGGATTCAAATGTCGAGTCAAAGCCGAAGGTGAGAAGGGACGCTTATTTGATGTCAGAACAGGCGTTAGGCAGGGTGATGTGTGGTCCCCAATCCTATTCGGCCTTGTCATCAACTACATTTTAGCTAACTCGGTGCATGGAGGATTAGACATTGGGAGATTGGTGGCTGACTTAGATTTTGCTGATGATGTTGCTCTCGTGGGGGTCTCAGACAGTGAGGTGCAAGAAAACCTACATCGAATCGAGGCCCTAGCGGAAGCCGCTGGTCTGAAGATTAATGTGGCCAAAACAAAGAATATGGGCGTAAAATGCGACAGCCCAAATGTTGTTGCAGTGCCTAGTATCCAACAGAACGTGGAGATACTCACTGGAACACATAAAGGCAAACTAGGACTCCTGGCAGAGACATCTAGCCAGTCACGACTAACCATCGGCACGGAGGTGCTGCTGGGAACGAAAAAGAAAGCGGGCTGGTTCGAAACACAAGATGGCCGGAAGCTCAGATTGAAAAGCTTAGCGGAGGCTAAGCCAGCGTTGGTAGCTTCACAACAACAATCTGCAGTAGCGGATTTAGAGTCGCTAGAAAATGAGAGTGGGTCAGCGGTGGCTGATCAAGAGTCTTTAAGATGTCAGAAGTGTCAGCGGCAATTCAGTACAGTTACCGGACGCAAAGTGCACCAAACAAGATTCTGCAAAGCCGGTTTGTCAAAGAATGTCGTCGACAAGTCAAAGTTCGAGCAACTAGAGGCGAGCCTCACCTGTGACAAGTGTGAAAGGAAGTTCAAAACAGTCAATGGCCGAAAAGTTCACCAATCGAGATACTGTGGCAAACCTAAAGCAGCTGCCACACGCGTGTTTTCCTGCAAAGTACAAGATGTTCAAGATGTTATCGGAAACGAGTTTGAAAACATAGAAGCGTTCAAGTATCTCGGATCATATGTCAGCCTCAAGCATGGAGACCTCCAGGAAGTCAATTGCAAACTTGCAGAAGGTAGACAACGGTTTGCTAACTTCCAAAATCTCTGGAAGAGCAAGCAGCTCAGCGTGCACCTCAAGTGCAATTTGTACAAAGCACTCGTTTTATCAGCCGTGCTGTACAGCTCAGAGACTTGGACTCTTTCGAAATTAATGGAGAGAAAACTTGAGAGTTTCCACTGTGGTTGTCTTCGGAGAATTCTACGTGTGTCATATCTGGAGAAAGCAACGAACGATGAAATTATGTCAAGATCGCGAATGCCCCAACTATCCACGATGATCATGCTCAAACGGATAAAATGGTACGGTCACATCCAGAGAATGGAACCAGGAAGATTAGCCCGCAGTGCCTTCGATTGGGACCCGCCCGATCAATACGCCCATGCCAGACGCGCTCCTGGTGGGCAACGGAAAACGTGGATGAGTCAAATCGAAGGAGACTGTGTACGAAACAAAGTATCGTTCACCAGATTGCAGGAGAAAGCAGCAACCGGGTCAAAGAATGCCTTCAACAATTTCGTCGTACAGCACTTCACAGAATAACCAAACAAATAACTCTTCTTGTTTTGTTTGTATTTGTATTTGTATTTGTATTTGTTGCCAACCGTGCCTTTATTTCATATTTGGAATTAAAGTGTTGAAACAGTAGTAGTAGTAGTAGTAGTAGTAGTAGTAGTAGTAGTAGTAGTAGTAGTAGTAGTAGTAGTAGTAGTAGTAGTAGTAGTAGTAGTAGTAGTAGTAGTAGTAGTAGTAGTAGTAGTAGTAGTAGTAGTAGTAGTAGTAGTAGTAGTAGTAGTAGTAGTAGTAGTAGTAGTAGTAGTAGTAGTAGTAGTAGTTGTAGTAGTAGTAGTTGTAGTGTTAGTAGTAGTAGTAGTAGTTGTTGTTGTTGTTGTTGTTGTTGTTGTTGTTGTATCCGTAGCGATGATCGAAATTGGAACATTACTTGATACATATTGGTTTTTCTTTAATACAACTTGACAAGTTTCCGAAAAAAAATATCATTTAGTTTGGATAGTTTGAGAAATTTTAGTTTTTAAGGAGCAGCTACAAAATTAAGGCCATTTTTATTATATTTGTTGATTTTTATTGTTTAAACATTATTCGAATTGTAATGGTGCGTTGTTTTTTAGGGAAGTTTGACCTTGTGTATTTTGCGTTATTTGCAGAGCAGAAAGACTTCAAAACTCATTTATTGACAGACCACAGTTAATGGCAAATGATGTCTTAACAATTTATACCTTAATGTTAGCGGAAAGGTTTTTTTGGCTTCAATGCAGTTTGTGGAAACTTTTGTGGAACTTTTGAATTATGCCTCAATTTGTTGTTAACTTGTAGTCTATTGAATCAGATGTCAGCGTCGTTTCAGCGCGTTTTTTTGTAAGAAGTGCATTGATTGCAGAAAATTTTAAATTCCAACGCATCTTCAGTTCAATTTCTTACATAACATCAGCGCCTTTTGAGTACAGTTCTAGTCAAAGTTTCGGCATTCTTTTCAACGCATTTTGTACAAAATTTTAGCGCCAATTCAGCACATCCGCAAAAAAGTTTGCATTTCTTACAAAGTGTTACCGCTATTTTAGCACATCCGTAGAATAATTTCAACGCTTTACAAAAATCAGAATGATTATGTTAGTAACCGGTTATAACGAGTTACAATTTATTCGTACCAAAACTTTTAAGGCTATGTTGAACGTTTTTGGTGTGCTCTTCGGGAAACTGTGACCGAAAGAGCAATTCGCACCTATTGAAAAGAGGGCATGGTAACTGAATGCTCGGTGGCTTTGATTTCCTAAGTACTTAACATAATCAAGACTTAAAATAATCAAGTTATGGTGAACATGCTTTTAATTCCCGTTTTACGTTCATTCTAATGAGCTGTTTCTTGTCTTAATTGGTTTAGTATTTGAAAAGTTATTAACGATTTTCACCCCCAAACCTCCGAAAATGGCCACATGCTCACTGCTCGATCTTTAATTTTTCTTTAATCAGAGTGTTATTGTTGTTAACCAGTTAATATGACTCGCGATATTATTGCAAAAAACTCTTAAGACTGTGGTGAATGCTTGTGATGCACCCTTCGGGAAATTATAACCGAACGAGCGTTTGGTACCAATTGAAAAAAGAGCATCGTGGTTCAATGCTCATAGGCTTTTATTTCCTAAGTACTTTAGTGAAACCATTCAATGTATATATAGCTTTGAAGCTCGTTTTCCGCTCAATCTAATGAGCTATGTTTCGTTTTGATTGGTTCAGTATTTTATAATTTATTAACTATTTTCAACCCCAATTCTCCGAAAATGACCACACGCTCACTGCTTGATCTTTAATTTTTCTTTAATCAGATTGTTTGTGTTGATAAACAGTTAACATAAGTCACAATATCATTGTAAAATTTTTTTAAGACAATGGTGAACGGTTGAATTAAAACATTTGTGAGGTACGTTTAGGCAAATTCTTCAATTAATCACTAAAAATTTAATTGATCGCAAATAAACATGATCTGAATGTTTCGCAAATTTTCACTTGTTTCCAATTGGGAAATAAATTTAGTGACTAACAGCGCATTTTTCTCACGCAAGCCAGTATTCAATGAAATTGTTTGTTTAAGTCGTGAAAATTATTTGTCGGAAAATTATTCAAGATTGAATGCTGAAAATTTTATCTTTTCTTAAATTTTAATGACTGAGTTGTGTTTTAAGCAACCAAACTGCTTTTTAGAAGCTATTTTTGTGCCTCTCTAATGCCATTCAAAACCTTGAAGCTAAATTATCAATTTTTGTTGTTAATTCGACATTTTTTCTTTCACGATTTACGTCAAATTTCGCTGGATGTCGTTTTATGTCAAAACCACAAAACATCATAACCTTAATTGCGAAGTGGGAAACAACTTCCAAGTTGTTTCCCACCTCTCCATTGGGATTTGCCGGAAAAAAAGACCTCAGATGTGGTAAGTAAGAATATTTGCAACAGATATCCAAGCAAAATCTGCATTTGCGGAGGAAAGAACTTGTTTTATCATATTGAGAAAGGAGCTTAATTTTTTAAACTTTTCCGAATTTCTCATTCAATTTATGACCAAAACAAGTGAATAATGGCATAATCTGTTGCTTTAAGACGTGTTTCTTTGGAATGGCTAGTCACAGTCCTGGAAATATTCTTTAGAACTGTTATTTAATGATGAATGCGGAAAAACAAATCTTTTCTTAAATTTTATGCCTGAGTTGTGTTTTGTGCAATTTAACAAGTTTTTCGGCGTACGTTTTGTGTTTTCTAGACAATATTTAAGTTGTCGAAGCTAATTGTATCAATTAATGGGGTTAATTCAACAATTTTTCTTTTTTCACGAATTCATCAAATTTCTGTGGATGTTGTTTTATGTCAAAACACACAAAACATCATAACCTTCATGTTGAGGTGGGAAATTTTTTCCCACCTCACCATGAAGGTTTGCCGTGACCTAGAACGTGGAAGAGGACCAGAGTTACACCCACAAATACGGCGGGAACGCTGTTTTACGTTGTTTTGCGTCGGTTCCGGAGATCTTGGGCTTCGATTTTAGCCCAAAAAAATGGGGTACAGAACAGTATTTTGTTAATATCTGCTAAAGTACTGGACCAAATTAAACGGGAGTTGTCGCATTTTGTTAGTACTGAACCCTTCTTGGTTGCAGTACCTGGTTGGTTTCCCAAATCGGCCTAATCAAGAAGTTATTAATGTTCAAAGTTGAAATAGGTCGAATTTTTGGGATGTTCTGGGTGACCCAAATTTTCGGTACCACAAAACAGTTGATTTGCGGGAAAAATGTTAGTGTTTTAGAATCCTCAGTTAGTGGGGAGTATCCCCATATATATTTTCCATAGCGTTTTACGGAATTGAGGTGGCCAAATTTGGCTCTGAAATCAGGTCGCCATGCTTTTTTCGTCATTTGGTACCGTACCTTATAATTGCTATAACTCCTCGAAGAATGTACCGATTGGGCTCATTTTTTGATATGATGCGTATCTCAAGCAGTTCTACTGCAAGTGTTGAAGGGGTTTATTTTTGTTCCGCCGTTTTAGAGAAATTGACCAGTAAAGTTGCCCTTGATTTTACCTCTAGAAGCGTTTGACAGGACTTGGTCCGGGTCCGGTCACTTATAATTTCATCACTTCTGTTATAAATTATACTGTTTTGAAAAGCCCGTTTAACGCAGATTCCGAATATATATACTTTATGTATCATTTTCTGTGGTTTAGGTGTTCAATTTTAGCTCTGAACGTATTGTATCTCTCCTCTCCGGTTATTTGATACGGTACCGTTATTTTGCTATAACTCCTAGAAGAGTTAACCGATTGGGCTCATTTTTTAATATGATGCGTATCTCAAGCAGTGCTCCAAAATGTACCAAGGGCGTTTGTTTTTGTTCAGCGGTTTTGGAACTTGGCCCCAGTTTGAACTCCTGAGGAGAGAAACACTAATTTGTCAGACAACATTTTTCTTCTTTCAGATTGCTGTTTGATTTTAAATTGTTGACAAAGTTTCCTGGGAACATCTGGAACGTGCCCGGATTGCTCAATGTAAGTTTCTTGTTGAAGTATAGCGTTTAAATTAGAGATTGACCACATGACTCCTTGAAAAAATGGTCTTAGTAACTGAATGCTCATCGGCTTTGATTTCCTAAGTACTTGAAGGAAACTAATCATGGTATATATAGTTTTAAAGCCCGTTTCAAGTGCAATCTAATGAGCTATGTTTCGTTTTGATTGGTACAGTATTTCAGAAGTTATTAACGTTTTTCGACCCCAAACCTCCGGAAATGACCACATGCTCACAGCTCGAGCTTTAGTTTTTTTTTAATCAGAGTGTTTATGTTAATAACGGGTTAATATGAGTTGCCATATCATCGCACCAAACTTTTAAGACTATGGCGAATGCTTTTGATGCACCCTTCGGGAAACTATAACCGAACGAGCGTTTGGTACCATTTGAAAAAAGAGCTTAGTGGCTGAATGCTCATCGGCTTCGATTTCCTAAGTACTTTAAGGAAACTAGTTATGGTATATATAGTTTTCAAGCCCGTTTCAAGTGCAATCTACTGAGCTATGTCTCGTTTTGATTGGTACAGTATTTCAGAAGTTATTAACGATTTTCGACCCCAAACCTCCGGAAATGACCACATGCTCACAGCTCGATCTTTAATTTTTTTTAATCAGAGTGTTTATGTTAAAAATTGATTAATATGAGTTATAATATCATCGTATCAAACTTTTAAGACTATGATGAACGTTTTTGGTGTGCTCTTCGGGAAACTATAAACGAATGAGCGTTTGGTACCAATTGAAAAAAGGGCATAGTGAAAAGGGCAAATTCTTTCATGGGGTCAAAAAGTTGTTCAAATTGAGCCAAACTTGGCATAGAGTATCCCCTGTGTTTGTGGAGTGTACCACAAAAAGAATTTTTGCTATAACTTGCCTAGGAAAAAAGTTAGTATTTCATACGGAAATTTGCGAATTTCGCGAATAACGAATTTTAAAAATAGGTCTTTTTCATCGGGTCAAGGAGTTGTCCAAAGTGAACCAAACTGATATCCCAAACTCCCAATACTATCTAAATTGTAATGCAAAAAGAATGGTCCGCCTAACGTTCCGTGAAAAAAAGTTCGTATTTCAATCGGAAATATCGACTTATTCGCTCATTATTCGCTTATTCTATTTTCAAAAATATAGAAACTTTATTGGATCAAGGAACTGTTCAAATCAGACCAAACTTGGTATGGAGTATCACCAGTGCAGTTAGAGTATAAAACGAAAAGAATTTTTGGTATAGCTTGCGTAGGAAAAAAGTTAGCTTTTCATACGGAAATTTCCAATTATTTCGAATAACCTGCAATTATTGAATTTTAAAAATAGGTCTTTTCATGGGGTCAAGGAGTTGTCCAAATCAAACCAAACTCCGTATGGAGTATCCCCTGTGTGCCTAGAGTCTAAAACAAAAAGAGTTTTTGTTATAGCTTGCGTACGAAAAAAAATTAGTTTTTCATACGGAAATTTGCGATTATTTCCATGGAAATAATCGCAAACTTCCGTATGGAAACCCAACTTTTTTCCTAGGCAAGCTGTACCAAAAATTCTTTTTGTTTTACAATCTAGGTACTCACGGTATACTCCATACCCAGTTTGGTTTGATTTGGACTACTACTTGACTCCATGAAAAAGACCTATTTTTAAAATTCAATAATTGCAAATTATTCGAAATAGTTAGAAATTTCCGTATGATAAGCTAATTTTTTTCCTACACAAGCTATACCAATAATTTTTTTCGTTTTATACTCTAACTGCACTGGTGATACTCCATACCAAGATTGGTCTGATTTGAACAACTCCTTGACCCAATAAAGTTTCTATATTTTTGAAAATAGAATAAGCGAATAATGAGCGAATAAGTCGATATTTCCGATTGAAATACGGACTTTTTTCCAAGAACGTAAGGCAGACCATTCTTTTTGCATTACAGTTTAGATAGTACTGGGTGTTTGGGATATCAGTTTGGTTCACTTTGGACAACTCCTTGACCCGATGAAAAAGACCTATTTTTAAAATTCGTTATTCGCGAAATTCGCAAATTTCCGTATGAAAAACTAACTTTTTTCCTAGGCAAGCTATAGCAAAAATTCTTTTTGTGTTACATTCCACATTTGCAGGGGATACTCTATGTCAAGTTTGGATCAATTTGAACAACTTTTTGACCCCATGAAAGAATTTGCCATTTTCACTATTCCCTTTTTTCAATTGGTACCAAACGCTCATTCGGTTATAGTTTCCCGAAGAGCAAACCAAAATCGTTCATCATAGTCTTAGAAGTTTGATACGATGATATTATAACTCATATTAATCAATTTTTAACATAAACACTCTGATTAAAAAAAAATTAAAGATCGAGCTGTGAGCATGTGGTCATTTCCGGAGGTTTGGGGTCGAAAATCGTTAATAACTTCTGAAATACTGTACCAATCAAAACGAGACATAGCTAATTAGATTGCACTTGAAACGGACTTTAAAACTATATATACCATGATTAGTTTCCTTCAAGTACTTAGGAAATCAAAGCCGATTTCAAACGCATTTGAAACGGAACTTTTTGAACTTCGCGAATAACGAATTTTAAGTATAGTTCTTTTTGATTGAGTCATAGAGTTATCGAAATCAAACTAAACTTGTCAGGGAGTATCACCTGTGTAGGTAGAGTGTAGGAAGAGAAGAATTTTTTCTGTAGCTTGTCTAGGAAAAAAATTAGTTTTCCATACGGAAACTTGCAAATTTCGCGATCAGCGAATTTTAAAAATAGGTCTTTTTCATCGGGCCAAAGAGTTGTCCAAAGTGAACCAAATTAATATCCCAAACTCCCAGTACTATCTAAATTGTAAAGTGCACCCATCCCCGGGTATCAGGGGACGCCACCAAGTGTGAACTGGGACCACCCACCACGGGTCGAAGTGGGACCACCCAGCCCCGGGTATCAGGGGAACTACTATATAGGGGTTAATTTATGTTTCTGTTTATGTATACAAGTATTAAACATTTTCGACTCGCTTGTTGGGCTACTTTTACGGATTTCTTTTTTTCTAGCTTAAACCATGAACCCAAAAAGAATTGGCGAACCCTTTGCTAGTAACCCTGATGTTGCGCAACGAAAGAGGTTTAAAGAAACTTTCTCGGCTCAGCAGTTACAAGGGCGTATCAAGAAAGAGACCGTCAGGGGGAAGAGTAGAGAGTTCCTTTACACAAATTTTGTAAATGAAGTTGCCGTCGAAACTGCACTAGTTGGCGATTCAATCGTGGACAACATTTGCTTAAATGGTTGTTCCACCTTCTCGTTATCAGGAGGCGTTGTGAATGACTTCTACGACCTGCTACCGACCATGAAGTCTTACGGGAAGATAATTCTTTCCTTAGGTGGTAACAATCTCTCGAGATATAACGAACCTGGAGAAGAGCCAGAGTCAGTATTGGCACAAATAAAGGATCTGGTGGATGCCTTCGCTAAACTTGAAAATCAGCCAAGAGTTGTCGTGTGCACAGTATTACGGAGAACAAGAGCCAATCATTCTTACATTAAGACTTTCAATGATATACTAGTAAATTCAGAGCTGTCAGTTTTCAATTTGCATCGACAAGTCTACAATAACAGAAATTTCCTGGAAGATGGGATTCATCTGACTTTACGAGGGAGGAAAACCTACGCTTGTGGCATGAAAAAATTGCGAAAAGAAAAGTTTGGTGACGACGATAGCTTCCGCAATTGATTGATACAGTTTTTGATTTTGGGCAAAGTCTTATTTGTTTTTATTCTCATTGATCTTAGAGCTATCATGACTTGTTTTGATGTATTTTTTGATGTTTTAATTTGATGTATATTGTTACAGAAGCCTGCTCAAAATCGTTTTTGACTTTCAATTTGATAATTTGTCATGTTTTGTTTAGTGAATTATTTCAGAATTTAATCTGATTTTAACAGTTCGCTTTTGCAATTCTCATCTGTTGAATCCCTCAAATAACTGCCAGGAGAGTTTGTTGCTTTCCTGTGCAGTTAAACTTTAGAACTTTCAGCAAATAGAATCTTCAACTTTATTGTAATTTTTGATGTTTTTAAAAGTGCTAAGAGAGTGTGTTGCTTTCCGGCACAATTAAATGTAGTTACTGATGTTTTTAAAAGTGCTAGGAGAGTGTTGCATTCCGTCAGTTGAATCTCTCAAATAACTGCCTGGAGAGTGTGTTGCTTTCCCGTGCAGTTAAACGTTAAAATCTTCAGCAAATAGAATCTTCAACTTTATTGTAATTTTTGATGTTTTTAAAAGTGCTAAGAGAGTGTGTTGCTTTCCGGCACAATTAAATGTAGTTACTGATGTTTTTAAAAATGCTAGGACAGTGTGTTGCATTCCGTCTGTTGAGTTCCTCAAATAACTGCCTGGAGAGTGTGTTGCTTTCCTGTGCATTTGAATTTTAGAACCTTCAGCAAATGGAATCTTCAGCTTTATTGTAATTTTTGATGTTTTTAAAAGTGCTAAGAGAGTGTGTTGCTTTCCGGCACAATTACATGTAAATACTGATGTTTTTAAAAGAGCTAGGAGAGTGTGTTGCATTCCGTCAGTTGAATCTCTCAAATAACTGCCTGGAGAGTGTGTTGCTTTCCGGTGCAGTTAAACGTTAGAACCTTCAGCAAATAGAATCCTGAGTTTTATTGTAATCTTTGATGTTTTTAAAAGTGCTAAGAGAGTGTGTTGCTTTCCGGCACAATTAAATGTAGTTACTGATGTTTTTAAAAATGCTAAGACAGTGTGTTGCATTCCGTCAGTTGAGTTCCTCAAATAACTGCCTGGAGAGTGTGTTGCTTTCCTGTGCAGTTAAATTTCAGAACCTTCAGCAAATGGAATCTTCAGCTTTATTGTAATTTTTGTTTTTTTTTATAAGTGCTAAGAGAGTGTGTTGCTTTCCAGCACAACTAAATGTAGTTACTGATTGATGATGTGTTAAATTTTTGCTCTTAAAAAGTTCTAAATAAGTTCCTTAGAGTATTATGTCTAGCCAAGTTTTCTGGCTTTTCATTTCAATGAACAATGACGATGTTCAACTTCTCTCAGAAAGTTCCAAGCTTTGGATAACAGATAATTTTGTTGAGAAAATTCTCCTTAAGAGGGGAGATATTGTCAGCCTAAGAATTGGAGACAAACGTAAAGATTACAAGCTTGTAATGCAAGCAGGAAACGATGAGGTCAAAGCAAAAGAGTCTGAAATGCGGTCAAAAATGTTCCCATCGTCTTCACAG
>NC_134481.1:42616636-42673157 GCF_964194025.1 Convolutriloba macropyga | reverse complement strand
TGCTGATTGTTAATCTTAATGCTAGTGTTATCAAAGAAGTCGCAGTTTTGCTGAGTTAATGCTGGTGTTAATGCTGTCGTTAATGCTAGTATCGTTGTTGATGCCACTGTCTTTGTTAATGTTAATATTAATAATTTTACTATTAGCTATTATTGGTACAAAAGGTTGTTGGTTCTCGATTACTGTTTACCGATTTGCAAGCAATTTCAATATATATACCAACAAATAGTATACTGTTATCTTGACAAGCAGATGTTTTTTTCTTTATGTGTGCTATAATAATGAGATACTTCTTGAAAATAATCACCAAGCTCAGAGTGTTCACATTCTTTACTGTCTGACATTTGCACCTCTTTTGCAGCAAATTTGTTAATGGAATGTGAATTATTCACTTTACAGTTATATAGTGCAAATTGTGATTTTCTAACTTCAAGAGGTATTTGCGATGCGAATGGATAATTTAAATGCGGATTAATTGTTGAAGTTGAAAGTGTTAATTGCGACGCGAATGGTACTTTCTTTTGAGGGGAGAGTAATTGTGATGCGAGTGGTTTAGTACTAATTTGTGAATTAGTATTTAGTGGTGTATGCATTTGCGGTGCAAATGGCTGTTTCAAAGGAAATGAAGGTGAATGTAACTTTAATAAGCTTTTAAAATTTTGTAATGCGTTCTGTTTAGTTTTTATTAGATTTTTCACTGAAGTGTGAAATTTAGAGATTGTCGGTACTACAAAGTGTTCGTCGTATGTAGATATATTTTTAGCTTTTGCAAATGGGTTTCTAGATATGTAGTCTACTAAACCCATTTTTGCTCCCGGCTTGTGTTCAATTGTGAATTTGTACGGAAGTAATCTATCTATCCATCTAGATAGTCGACTATTATATGATTTTTATGATCAGTGCTCTTTTAGAATAGACAATAGTGCTCGATGATCCGTTACTACAGTAAATTTTTTTTCATATAGGTAGTACTTGAAATAATCAATGGACCAAACTAATCCCAATAGTTCTAGTTCGTTAACGCTGTAACGTTCTTCTGTGGATTTGAGGAATCGTGACGCAAATGCTATCGGTTTCCAACCTTCGGGTGTATTCTGCTCAAGTGCTGCACCCAATCCAGAACGTGAAGCGTCACATTTAACTTGAACATCAAATTTTGGATTGTAAAGGCTATTTTCTGTACTGTTGGCAATTTTTTCTTTGATTAAGTTAAAATGTTTGGTGTGTTCCTCCGTCCAAACAAACTCTATAGTTTTTTTTAGAAGTGGTCTAAGTGGGTGGCATAATTGTGCTAAGTGTGGTATGAATTTACCTATAAAATGTACTAAACCGAGAAAGGATCTAAGTCGTTTGAGTGTTGTTGGTGGTTGTATTGTTAATATTGCTTCAGTTTTGCTTTCTAATGGTGATACTCCAGTTTGTGTAAACTTATATCCTAACCATTTTTTTTCTGTTTTTGCAAAATGGCTTTTCTGAAGATTTACTCTTAAATTGTCTTCGTCTAACTTTTTTTAAGCTTTTCGTAACATATGCCAAATGATCTGTTTCAGTTCCGGTACTAACGATTATGATGTCGTCTAAAAAGCAATAGGTGTTCTGTAAACCTACTGAAGTGTAGTCCATTGCTTTCTGAAACTCTGCCGGCATGTCAGTAAACCGTAGAATCCAGTTTTGAATCTATAAGTGCCGGTGGATTCCCCACAGATAATGTTAAAATTACAGTGTTTTGCAGTGTCATGGTGTAATTTCAGTTGACTATAAGCATATTTTAGATCTAATGTGGTGAAATATGCCTGTTGACCATTTTGAGTGTTAGTTAGGTGTTGGGATATTGTATCAATTAACATTTCAATGTTTGGCATTTGATATTTATTTTTGTGTATTGCTTTGTTTAGTGCTTTAGAATCTAATGCGAGCTTTATAGATTAATCTTTCTTGACTGTAATTACGATCGGAGATATGAAATGTTCGTCGGAGCAACTAGAGAGTTTTTCAATATGACCTTCGTTCTGTAAACGTTCTAAATCTGCCGTAACTCTAGGTTGTAGATTTATTGGGACGCGCCGACCTTTTTGATGCTTTGCTGTAAACTTTTGATGAAATTTTGATTTCGCTATATGTGTTTTGGACAAACCAATTCTTGATACTAAGTGAGGAAATTGCCCCGCGATTGTCTCTTTAATTTTGCATGCGAAATTATTAATGTTATTAACACATTTACCAGTATCCGATTGGTGTTGTTGTACCACTGCGAGGCCAAGGCCTGGGAAGAGGTCTCTTCCAATAATAATCTTGTGACCGTCTTCCACCACTGTCAGAATGGCTTTTCTATCAGTCCAGTTATTGTATGCAACTGTTGTGTCCAGGTGTTCCAGAACTTTAATTGAGTCGTTTGAAAATGTTTTGAGATCCCGCTTTTCTCTCTTGGTGATCCATTGCGCGGATTGTGTAGTCCGAAGAATTTGATTTGCTAGTGTTTTCGTTATGAGACTAACCGCGCTCCCAGAGTCATTAATAGCCTTTGCTTTTACTTCTCCGAATTGTACTTTGACGTTTAAAGGTTCTAGTTGATCTGCCGAGTCAGATGAGATTGCCGCCACGTAGTCGTCATAGTCACTGTCATAATTCGAATCGTATTCTTGATCGTATAATTGCTGATAACTGGTTATGTAGTTAACTGATTCTTCGTCATCACTTTTTTCCGGAGACTTATCAATTTGATTGACGTTTGTTTGAGGAGTTTTATATGTTTGTCCCTGAGATCTTTTTGGCTTTCGACATTTTCTCCCAAAGTGACCAATTATTCCACAATTGTTACACTTTTTTCCATTTGCCGGACAAATCTGTCGGTGATTGTGACTCCATCTTAAGCCACAATTCATACAGATGCTGCTGTATTGGTAGTTTTGGGACACGTTTGGGTATCGGGTGAAATCGTTTAAGTTGTTGGGTATTCGCGTTGCGATTGCGTGTCTGGTAGTTGTTAACTACGTTTACTGAGTTTGTAGTTGACATTAAATTCTGATTGGTCTTTTGTTGGTTTTGTGCCCCCATCTCCATCTCGATTGCTATTTCAAGCGCTTTCGATGGTTCAACTGTTTCCTTTAACAACCCCTTTTGAGTTTCATGATCTATCATGTTTAGTATGGAAGCGTCTCGAATTAGACTAGTATCCTCACTTCCGAGACTACAGTTTTCAGCTTGTTCGATTAAACGACCGTAGAAACTTTCAACAGATTCACCTTTCTGTTGTTTACATGAGTAGAAGACAAAGCGATCGTAAGTTATATTCCTTACGTTTGTAAAGGAATCCTCAATTGCTTTCCATAGATCTTTAAATGATTGTTTTTCTACTTGGAAGTGGGGATGTTTGCTTTTAAAGATACGTCGTCCCTCCGTCCCAATGCTCAAATACAACAAAGATATCGATTTTTGTTCACAGATCCCCCAAGGTTTATCTCCGCATAAGATTCCTATTTCTTCGATTTTTGTGCAGCGATTTTTCCAATTTACCTTGAGTTGTTGATTTCGGATTTTTCTATCTCTTTCCGTCGCTTGTGTATGGTTTTCTACTGGTTCCTCGTAAGTTGGCTCGGGTGGGTACGTTACCGCTGTTGGAGGATCGTTTAGGAGGTTGTCTAGTTGAATTCCCTCTTTTGCTAACAAGGCTAGCTTCCACTGTTGAGTCCATTTTTCCCACGTCAATGAGGGAGTGGCAGGTGGCTTCTCCCAAAATGCATCTACATGGAGAGGCGTCTTCTTTGATTCAGCTGCCGACTGCGCCATGTTATACCCAAATACGACAGATTGCTCCAATCGTGTCGCGAATGCTTATAGCCCAAATCAGTTTCGGCAATTGCGCCACAAATGGCAATTCAATTATTACAATTAGATTCTCTAATTGTCAGTTTAGTCAATCGCGGTGCAATTGGCACTATTCTATTCAACTGAGTCCAAATGAGAAGCGGATTACTAGATTTGAATTAGAACTGATTTTCAGCAGTGCAAATGAGAGAATGATTAAAATAAGTACAATTTAGGAAATGGAAGTTTTGTTCATAACATGATCACAAGACAGGAAGGAACTGCAAGATTTGTTTATAAGTTGAAAAAACAATTTCCTGCACAGACAGCATGAACAGACAAGAAGTGATGAATATTTGGATGAACTGAAACTAAACTAAATAACACAAGCACTTGCCCTTCAAATGGATAAAATTGAACTAAATACGGTTATGGATCTATGATGGTTTATCCATACCGTATGACAACATCATTGCATTTATTCTCACTTTTATCTGCATGTTTAATCTCTTTACTGATCGCTCGATCAATATTAGTTGTCACATAAATTGTGTCAGTTTTACCTCTAAACAAATTATCTAAATAATTATCTATCTTTCTTTCTTAATTCCTGGCCCATATTGTCAGGTACTGCTACATAATTTTTAAAGTCTCTTATCCTTTCCTTAGTGAAGTTAATATTATCACACTTAGTATAACCTATCCAATCCTTTTCATCTTTACATACTACAACTTTAGTTTTGTCGTTATCGTTGTTGACGTTGTGGTCGACTAATGTTGCCGCTGTCTTTGTTTTTAATTACTGTTGCTTTTATATGCTTCTAAATACTGTCCAACAAAATATATTTTACCCGTACAGGTAGCTTAGTAAACAATTGTGCGTTTTGTTGCCATTTCATGTTTACACTTGCCTGATTTTATTTCTTCAAATGCTTTGAATACTTTTCATCTCATATGTTCATATTTAACCTAAAATTGCTCGAAGAGAAACCCCCAAAACGCCGAATTATCCTGGACTTGAACAAAAAAATGAAAAAGTTAAATAGTATTATAAACGCTGAATATGGCATCACCTGTCACTGTAAGATTTTTGCTGACAGAAAATGCGACCAGGGTCCTCATTTTCCTCGAGAACAACCTATACAGAAAAAAACGGAGCCAGTTTTGCGTAGCTGGTTTTGCGTAGTCTGGTTAACTGGTTTTGAGTAGCTTTCTGAAATTTTAAAATCTGCATCGCAACGCGAGTAACATGGCACATTCAGCAAACCAGTGTTCCCCAGAAACACCACTGCATTTTTGGGAACGAACGATGACAGAATCACCAAAATGATAAGAAAAAGAGATTTGGTTGAAACTTGCAACCTAGCAAGAGAAAACATTGTACTTGACAAACTGCTGGTCAAAAACCAAAAAAATTTAGGTTTCGATCGAAACAAAATGTGAGACCAATACAAGATCCCGCAGAACTCTAAAGCATGAGAGACGTATATGTAACAGTCAACTGAAACTATATCGGGAAATCTGATCTATTTTGTTTTTTTTATTATATATTAACATATTATTTTTAAATATTGATTAACTATGTAATGACACGTTCCTGTATTTGGGGGCACATAACGTACATTATAACAAGGTGGAGCAATCGCTGTAACTTGCAAAACTACCGAGAGGAAACATTGCCAACTCGAGATGTCAAGCTCCCATCCAAAGCCAAATATGGAACTCTGGAAAAGATATCACAGAACTCCAAAATAGTGAAACTTAAACGTCAACTGAAGCTAAAATGTGAACTGATGTCAAAAGATCATAGAAATTGAATTCCTCCTTGAGACCAGCCTTGCGTTTTGTTCGATCACAAGTGTGTTTCGAATGTCTATTCTGAGCATTGGAACAGAGGGAAGGAAAGTCCTCTCGCAAAAGTTTCAAGCGAGGACCTTTACAACTTGACGACGAAAAGATTGTGGGTCGTGCTAGAAATCTTTTTCATACTTCTGAGGAATTTATCACTTGACTGATACATTTTCTTCTCGCAAAAACAAAAGATGCACGGATTTGCTGATCAGTTTTAGAGATTCTTGAAAGAACTAGCAACCAATGGCAAAATCAAAATTTGCCAGGCCAAAGTGATTCGAGGCATTTTGATCACAAACGTTTTTGATAACGACATTCAAAGAATTTTTATACAAGATACATTATTTTCTGATCGTAAAGTAAAGAGATATATGGAATTGGAACAACAAAACAAGCAACGAATATCATCAAACATTTGGAACAGCTTAAACAGATTTAAATTTAACAGTTGACTGGCAGTGAAAACGCAACTCAGAGGCAGCCATCGTGAAGTGACAATAAGCGACGGCGTGGGCGGTCAACCAGTGTCAAAACTGGGGACAGGATTGGGCACCCAGCCGCATGCAAACTTGTCCGAAACTGGGTAAAAAATGTAACCACTGCGGTCTCCAAAATTGTTCGCCAAGGTTTGTCGTTAAAACATTGATTGACATCAAAAGTAATTACCAACCAAAGAAAAGAACATTTTCGAGGATAAAACGCATTTCGACGTTGTTGGTAAAGGTCAAAGATTTCATAAACTGTGCAAATCGAAGTGTAGTTGGTCTGACGATAGTTATGCAGCAATGAACTCCAATAATAAACTCTCTCAAAAACAAAATTCAACCCGAAAATATGCATCTACGTTCGTTCATAATTTTGTCGTTAAAGTATTAAATAACTGACGTCATGCGAAATGGTCGGAGAAATAACTGAATTATTTCAATAAAATTTTTCATGAAAAAGGTGAAAAAATGGAAGCCTTCAAAACCCCACTAAAATACTAAGGCGGAGAGATTAAAATCAACCTAGGTTGATATTTCTGGCCGATGGATTAACACCAATTATGGGAAAATTCTTACACCCAGATTCTGAAATCAGACAACAACTGTTCTCCAAAAATAGAGTGAGTTGCGTCGCAATGAGAACTGAATAAAAAGGAAATTGCGAAACATCGTCCACAGTTAATTAGTAAAATTGGCAAATCAAAACATCATACTCTAAAATCAAATTTTATAAGAACTATAGGAACCAGTCAAGGAAGCAAAGTTTTTCCTAATATTATGCCTGGAAGTTTCTTCGTAGAAGAATTTGCATTTAGTGAAAGTGAGTAATTATATCACGTGACCCCTCAAACTGTTATCGAAACTTGAAATCAGGTTGGTTTGAAAGTCTGATATGGTCTGTTCAGATGAAAAACCGAACGCCCATCCGACTAAACATCGTGCCCACGAAAGTCTGTTCAGAAATCATTTCGGTCTAGGATGGTTTGATCTGAGGACATCATGGTCTGAGATGGTCTGATCAGAAGTCAATTCAGGTCTTCATGGTCTGGAGCCTGAACATGGGAAGTAACAAATTCCGAAGTTTTCGAATAACCAACACTGCTCAAAACTGTTGTTTTTTGTTCCTATTTTTCTGGAAGTTCTCTAATTTGTCTTTGCAGAAGATTAAAAGCTTTGTTTGAAGTACTGCCTAACCATCGTTTGGATATTGTTCAATTCCCATCATTTTTTTTGTGTTTTGTAAGGGCTGCATGGAAACGTTCCTATTTACTCTGTGTTTCTTTCAAAAATTGTGGTACATTGTTTAGTACCATCTCTTGTATTTATCAGTTGCTTATCATTTTTACAATTTTACTATTTAATTTCCATTGTTAAATTTTTTTTATAATGATTTTTTGATTTGTTCATTTTCATATTAATATTTCATCAACTTTTTAGATTTGTCATCGTCTGTTCCTTATTATTTTCTGTCTGATCATTCGTTCCACAAATTTTTTCAAATTTTGTTCACATTACCTGCTGAACCAAAAATTATGTAATTTCTGTTTAAATCTTAGCTTTAAGTAACCTAACTTTCCGGTGGAGCGATTTGCCAAGTGACTCTATCATTCAAAATCATTCAAAAAGTGATTTTGCGGAGTTTTGTCGATTAGAATTTAAGCAATTTTCACAAAGAAAATAGGAGTGAATTCGCTTGGCAAATCCGGGCACACTATAATCAGAGAACAATACGCTGTTCTGCGCAGCTTACCAAAATTTTAGTCTCTGTATCGTAACGCGAACAAGATGGCGCAGCCAGCACCTTGGGATTCTCGTAAAGCACTATTTGCTTTTGATTGTTTCTGGCAACGAACGACGAAGGAGCCACCAATAAGACGAGAGAGGTTGAGCATCTGCTGCCACTTGCAGAACTACCGAGAGCAAACATTCTCAACTAGAGTTGTTAGGCTCCCATCCGAAGCAAAATATGGAATCTAAAGCGATCTCACAGAGCTTAAAAATGGTGGGAGACATAAACGTAATAGTCAAATGAAGCTAAAACGGGAACTCATAGGTCAAAAGATCATAGAAATTGAATTCCTCTTGGAAATCAGCCTTGCCATTTGTGCGATCAAAAATGTGTTTGGAATGTCTATTCTGAGCATTGGAACAGAGGGAAGGCCATTCCTCTAACAAACTTTCCAGCGAAGACGTTTACAATTTCACGACGAAAACATTGTGGGCCATGCTGGAAAACTGTTTCATACGTCTGAGGAGTTTACCATTAGACAGACACCTTTAACATTTGCGAAATTAAAAGAAGCACATCATTTCTTTTCGAGAAGAAAATGTATCAATCAAGTGATAAATTTCTTAGAAGTATGAAATAGTTTTCAAGGCTGGTCTCCAGGAGGAATTCAAGTTCTATAATCTTTTGACGTATGAGTTCCCATATTAGCTTCAGTTGACTGTTACGTTTATGTGTGTCAATGAAACGTAAATAAAAAATATCTTAGTTGTAACGAATTGCTTAATTGCGTAAAGATCCTTGCATTAATAATTAGGGATCAAGAGGAAAAATTACCCTGGTTGAGGTCATAAAGTTTTTCTTATCGAGGGGTGGATCAGCGCCTTGATGGATCATAGATGTTTCATCAAAAATAAATCCAATTATTGATTTATGGCAAATTCATAGCTACTCAAATTTCCATTGATTGATCATAGCATTTTCATAAGTGCCAAAATTCATATCAATGGAATCACATATTTTTTAACCGAAGCCAAAATTACTAGCTGTGGAATCATAAAATTTTTAAATCGAAGCCCAAATTCCCATCGATAGATTATAGTAATTTAATTGGAACGTTTTCCATCGGCTGAAAAGTTGCAAGCTTTATGCTATATTACACGCACCACGGTTGTTTTTTTGAAAAATAAATTTAAGCAACGCAAAGTGTGGCGCAATGGTTCCAGGACTGGCTCTCTTAACAACAACAACTTCGATTTCTCTCGATTTCGATTTCGATCTCGATTCTCGATTTCGAGAATGGCAGGATCAGAAACGTGCAAAGTAAGAATACAAGTGTACCAAATACTAGAGTGCGAGAGTTAACAATCAAATGTATATTTATGGCTGCCTTTTAACTTTAATCTTTTAATGTGATCCAGTAATTGCTGGATAATTTTTTATCTTTTAATGTGATCCAGCAATATTGATGGTTTTTCTATTACGAGAGAACAAGTGGTTGTAAACCCACCTTGATCCATTGATGGAGTGTCTTCAAAATTACTACAATTCAGCAATGAAAATCAATGGGATGACTTATCGATAAGATTTCTGAACCCATTCAGTTTTGACTCATTCAAAACATTAGATTGGGACGCAAATGAAACTCAAAATGAAAAGTGCTGTCTAAATGGATTTTGTGAAAATAGCAACAAGATCATTTGAGAAACCATTTAAGTATTCATCAAGCAACTGTCACAATTGACCAAAAAAGCCCCAGTTTGAAAATGTTACCGGGATATATGACGCATGCCGTCGTTTTTTCTCTAAAAAGATGTCTCAGATTAAATTGATGAATTTTTTCTGGATGAGATCAACTCGATCCCACGTGTTATGTATACTTCTTCGCACAAATACAGTAACGGTTTCGGGTGCAAACATTCTCGCTCAAAAACGGATTCAAAAGCACTTTTCATAAATCACTACATTGCAATAAGAGGCTACTACGAGCGTACAATGAGAATACTCTGATGAGGGGGGAACATGAATTATTTGTGATTTTTGCTGTAGATTGGCAGCATACTTGTGTCATTCTTGTTGACATCTAAGAGTTATGTTGTTAAAACAGATTAGTGTTCCTTAACTGGTATAAATCTTTGTATGTGGAGGTTTTCGAATAATGGATAAAAGCGCGTTTTTTTTGCTGAGCACAATCAATTCCGTTTCGAGAACCCGAGTTTTTTAAATTTTAGTGATCCAGATCTTTTTCTCTGCCGTTAGCAGCTAAACTATCCAGACTTATTAAATTATATTCCTTTAATATAGCTTAAAAATCTTAAATATCATCAATAAATACAATTTTCATTCAACACGTTTTTTTTTCAATACCTCTAATTATATTCGTTATTTATTTCTTTTAACGGGAAAAGTGCGTAATAAAATATAAATAGAACAAGACTCGTTGGAAATTATACATAATTAGAGAAAATAATCCTAAATGTTAAATTGAATTATGCGTTTTCCCCTAAAACAAGTGATCGTGGAACGTAAGCAAATTGATCATACTTGGTTTCTATAAACATCATTTTTTCAGAAAACAATTGATACATTTCTGCTTAAAACAACTCCCTTGCAAGGGTTCACGCATTCTGAAATAAAGAAATGTAAAATGAATAGAAAATGTAATCAAAATGTTTTATATATAAATCCGGAGATTTTTTTCCGGGTTTTTCTGGAATTATTTTCTGATATGGATGGAAAAGTAATTCTTGTTTGCAGATGATACTTACTATAGGTAACTAATATAACACATCACATTTTGCAAAGCAAATATTTTTTTTCAATGGAGGACTACAATTTTTTAATTCCAGAATAAAATATTGTGTTTACCAACTTGATGCGGTCGATAACTCCTCTCCACATAGTTTGAACTCTTAATCACATGATCTGCAAGAAAAAATTGGTTTTCGGTTGTTACATTTCTTAGCTGATTATTTTTTCCCTCTTTAGTTTTCTGCTACATCTCATTTCATGTCCCAAAAATGATTTGTTTTTTTCTTTATTTTGATCAGATAATTTGGCAGATAAACCAAAACAGTACCACGTTCCAGATGATTTTGCTCCCAAACTCTGAGGTCTACTAAGGTCTACTTATATTTATTAGCGATTGAAATGTTGTCTGAATCCGTTTTCAGTAGTCATACCACCCCGTGTCTTCATTGTTCGATGTTTGTTATGCAACATTGTCGATCAATGACACAATTTTACGGCTAGTTTAAGAAATTACGATACAAAACTTGACGGAAAGTTGGGTGTGCCACATTAATAGCATTGGAAATTGAGTTTTTACTTTGTATGCAAATTCGTTGTACTCGACCAAAAATTTACGGGTGTGGCAGAGAAGTGTATTTTGCTGTTTTAAGCGTTAACACAGATTCTAGAATGATCTTACCTAAGTTGTCTCAATTGCTTTGTATCCGAAATCACTTCTACTTGAGTATAGAATTGAGAGAAATCTCTTAACAATGAGGCACTGACTGGTCAAAAATATGATACTCCGTAGCAAAATATAATCATCAAACGTTACTATTGGTGATTCTAACTAGCGCTTTTTTTGTCTTGGATCAGATTTAATCGATTCAAATCAAGCGAACTTTTTAATTAGTTCATAGCCAGCCCTGATGAAATGAGTTAGAGCTCGGAAATATCTTAAAACTGTTAATACGTAAAAATCTTAAATCTTTAATATCTTAAATGTGAAATATCTTAACTTTGAAATATGTTAAATTTGAAATATCTTAACTTGGAAATATCCTAAAAATATTCAAACGTAGGTGTAGATTTTATTTAAAAAATGTTTAATTCTGCTGATTATCAAATCTCAAAAGTAAATCAAATCATAAAATTAAAGGGCAAAGATTATGTTGATAGAAACGTGATATGATTTAACTTGCATAAAAAATTCAAAAACTGGAATGTCATCGGTAAATGGACTTGAAATGTGTTTTCTGCTTATAAGTCATTATATCATCCTCTCTATCTTGTAGCCATTGCTTCGCCATATGATCTGCGTCGACACTGGGTTTGTTCAGAAGTTTTGAGAGACCGTTCAGGTACCGTGTCTGGAAATTGATGAAGTCAATGATTTCTTTAAGTTTGCTCTCTTCTTCTTGGGCATCGGATATCTCTTTCTCGATGACGTCTCGGGAGGGCACTTTAATATCACCTATAAATTGAAAGACATGGTAAGCCTTTAATTATATTTGATTCGATAATTTTCAGACAGGTAACCTGGGTTAAACAAAACAAAAAATCAGCTTATTTCAGTCGGTCTTCATTTCAGTACTATATCAGTTTTGATAGTTGATGAAGCAAGTGGCAGCTTTGATTCATATTTGATTGCATAATTTTTAAAATTTGGTGCCGCTTCTTTAATGTTTTATTGACTCCAGGCACTCTGTTGAAAAGATATAAAATTGTTTTAAAACTAAATTTGGGCAAACTTATCAAGATTTGAAGTGTAATCGGGAAATGATACCCTTATTGAAAATCCATGTTAAGAATAACGAACTTTTTTCTCTTTGAAACTATTGTGTTCCATATAGCTGAAGTCTTCAAAGTGATCTCTGACTAAAGTAATTTAATTGATGAATTTGGCTGTTTTTTGGGGTAGCAAAACTTCATGCGGTGTTATAAAAATCGACTGGGGGGTCGGTTAATACACTGGAAGGGGGGGGGGTAAAGAAAGAACTGATCCGTCACCTGAAGTTTAAGTATGGACTTCCCATTTTGAATTACAGCTTCTCAGGTTTTCTGAAAACGCTTTGACACAAAACAAATTTGGGATTTTTTGTGGAAACATTAACTTTATCAATAGGTTTTAGTTACTAAATTTAAAAAAAAATCATTAAAAGAGTTTATAACAGTCAGGACAATTAGGAGCTGTTAAATTGAAAATTTCGTTCCTATTGACCGGACTGGCGTTATTTTCTGGCGTGATATCCGCAATTATTCATTCAGCAACCTGTTCAAGTTCTATGTTTAACAGTTTCTACTTGTGCCTAATCAGAAATCTTTATAGTGCCCCAGTCGACAACGAATGGTTATCTCGCAAGATCTTGCAAGATTCTGGCAAAATCTTGCAAGACGATACATCGTCTTGCAAGATTTTCTGCCAAAATCTTGCAAGATCTTGCAAGATAACCCTTTGTGTTGCAAGAATCTTGCAAGATAACCATTCATCTTGCAAATATGCAAATAAATGGAACATGATCGAACAAGATCAAAATGAGACGCGAACATTGCTTCCCATCAATTTTTTTTTACATTGTGATGCATAATTACAACCAAGACAGCATCAACTTTGTTTTCTTCCGCTCAAACTAAAAACTGAATCAATTTAGAAAAAGAAAATAAATTGTTTTCCATAGTAGCAAAACAAGAAATTTGAAGCACGAATTAATGTAAATAAATGAGAGTAACCAGTATTAATACCAACGGCTGTAATAAAATACAGATATCTGGTATAAATTTTGTTTCAAATGATCTCTGAAAACTCATTCTACTATATTTTGGTAATAGTTTGCGCTAAATGAAAGATAATGCGTCTAAAACAGCCAATGATAGCAGAGCTCGACCGGAACGAATTTGCAAGAATCTTGCAAGATAACCATTCTTCTTGCAAGATCTTGCAAGACAGCCATCGTCTCGCAAGATCTTGCAAAATAACCATTTTCTTGCAAGATCGTGCAAGATAACCATTTTTTGCAAGAATCTTGGAAGATCTTGCAAGATAACCATTCTTCTTGCAAGATCTTGCAAGACAGCCATCGTCTCGCAAGATCTTGCAAAATAACCATTTTCTTGCAAGATCGTGCAAGATAACCATTTTTTTGCAAGAATCTTGGAAGATCTTGCAAGATAACCATCTGGTCTTGACTAGGGTGGTGTTACAAAACGCATTTTAACAGCTGCTAAAGTTGAATTCACTGCTTTGGTTCAAAGTTTAAATATAAAAGCGTCAAATTTAGCAAACCTCCTTAAGGAAACCCAATCTACTTTTTGTCAAAATTAGACGTATTGTTCACATGGATAGTGATAATTTAGGGAATCATTGTTAAGCTAAACACTTTGCCGCAAAAAGGCCCCAGATCGGAATTCACCAGGACTGCAAATATTGGAGCGGAAGTGTTTTTCCATCCAAAATTATGCCGGAATATACTTTAACCAAAGCTTTGCGGAAAACCTTTTCCCGCAAAGCTTTGCAGTTCGTTTTGCGGTTCGATGACTAAAACTTAGCGGTTCGTTCTTTGGTTGACTGGCTGTTTTCTCCGACTGGACTTCTTGGTTCTGGTCAGACTATCCATATTTTTGACGGAATTTTGAAAATCGCGTACCAGCTCTGCATAAGTCTCTGCTCTGACTATCCTGCATGCAACCCAAGCATCCCTTGTCCAGACTGTTTTGATCTGGACTGGGCTCTGACCAGACTTTCCACACCGTACAGTTGCAGTCAGATTGTCACTGGTTTGCTCTTTATCCCTACTGTTCGATTGCGCGACCCAATTTGGTCTGATCAGAGCTGGCTTTGGTGCAACTCAAAGTGGGCTAGCCCAGCAGATATTGACCCCCCACCACCCACACCAGTGTGCAGACCATTATAATCAAGATTGACTGGAAAACTATACCTTTAATAATGCTGGCACACAAATATCCCTGAAGCCAAAAGAGAATAAACGTGTAGGACAGATTCTGCATCCCAATGTACAACATTCGATGGTTTGAGGGTAGCACTGTTTGTTTATAGAGGGGAGGGGCCATTTTGTTCTTAGTCACCAATCGCAGTTTCTCTTCCATAAAAGGAAAGTCGTGCAGGTATCCAGTGCAGTATATTATGACGTCATACTCGGCTGAGGATCCATCGGAAAAACTACAACAGAAAAAAAGATTTAGCATATCTTGTAACTTCAGCGTACTTATATAACTCGATGAACTCTCTATTAAAGTTCATTGCAATCTCATTTTGATGCTCAAATTATTTTTGCTCTTAATCAGATGTTATTGGTCTCCATAATTGACAATATCATAGTTGCCTACCCCGCGTGAGATGGTAAAATCCGAGTTGAAAATTGAAGTCTGGAATGGGGGTACCATCCCAGAAGAAAAAAAATCCATGGTCTAGACCATACTTTTTGTCGCCCTAATTCGAAGCAGTAATTATTAAGCCTTGACGTCCAATCCGGTTTGACTTAACTAGAGCTACTAAGAGCGTCACTGTCCGGCATTTGGGCACATGATTCGACCTAACAGGAGGACCTAACAGGAGGAGCTACTAAGAGCGTCACTGTCCGGCATTTGGGCACTCCTGTTAGGTCGAATCATGTGCCCAAATGCCAGAAAGTGACGCTTTTAGTAGCTCTAGTTAAGTAAAACCGGATTGGACGTCAAGGCTTAATATGTACTGTTTCAGTGAAACTGCAAGTCTTGGATCGTCAATGTAATAGAGATCATTTCACATTTTAGACTTAAGTCTGCCATGACTTGAGTCGTCTTGAGCAAAGTTTTCAGTGTTGTTTTTTCTTCGTTACCTAACGAAATGGCTTGACTTCAATCTACTTTTTGGTGAAAAAAGAAGCATATGAAAACGCGACCATTTGCACAAAGTTCACTTGATAGAGAATGAAAAAATTTCTGGCATCTCCCAATTATACCAGTCATGGCCATCCTTTCTGCCCTTTGAAAAAAAATGTTTTTGAGTAAATATAAGGTGCAACTTAAGTTAGTAGGTGCTAAAATCAGAAATAGTTTTGCCCGATAAATAAAATAAATCATTATAAAAATTAACCAATTTCAGCAGATTTTGAAGTTCATTAAATTAAACAATCTCTTCTCAAAATTCAACTTTGCTTATTAATTGCGCAAGGATCAAGTATTTGTCAAAACGTGTCTTAAGATTTGCCAAGAGATAGCCAAGACGTAACCCAAGAAGACCTACCAAGTCTTGGCAACGACGTGATTCAGAATTGATATTTCTTGAGAAAGTCTTGACAAGTCTTCATAAGTCTTAAGACTTGATATGGACTACCTAGAGCCCTTTTTCAAAAGACAGCAAAACATTTAACCCCTTTTTTCATCGAAACTCTTGTCAAAATTTGTAAATGACTCCGCAAGATTCCAGACGAAATTACTGAAGAAGAGAGGAAAAATCTGTCAAACCACCAAATTATTTTTCTGGATATTGATAGCAAAATTCTGGAAAATGCAAGGTCATTGATTTCGTCAACTTTTTAGCGTTCTTTAACCAGTCACAAAAACCGAATATGATTTCTTTGAAAAATTACGGAGCAGTAGACAATGATACTAACTGATGTTATAGCGCTCTATATAGATTTCTTCAAAACGTTTGATAAAAAGTCGCGCTCTTAACTAATTCAAAAATTCGTTAATATAGGAGTCAGTGGCTGCTTTACCGAAATTTTAAATGACTACATATCAAATGGGAAGCAATTTGTGACAACACCAACTCAAGTGTTCTTGAAACCACCAGTGTAGTTCTCTTGGTTCTCTTCATGGGCGGCTACTCTTTTGCATTTTTATAAATGATCTACCAGAAGTCCTTACGTCTTTGTTGATGACTGGAAATTCCTAGTTGTACTGAAAAGGTACTGGGAAGTTCAAGATGACTTGCATGCCTAGTAAGATAGGGAGGTGTCATTCAAGTACGTCCTGAAATTCTTAAACTTGATATTACTGTTTCGAAATACAGGTAAGAGTCGGCAGTGAATGTTAGGTAGTCTAGAAACTATTGAACAAAAAATATTTCAAATTGATTTAAGAGTTAACAGAAAGATTTTATAAACCTGTTTTTCCTGAGCTATATTTTTTGTGTTCTGAAGGAGAATTTATCATCGATTGTTTAATGCACGGGGTTATTGAGATTCAAATGAGCGAACAGTGAAAATGCTATTTGTTTTTTGTTGTCGAAAGCAATTTTATTAGCCAACAAAATCGACAAAACCCCCGCACTTCGACAAAATCTGAAAACAATTTGAATTAAAGCAACTTGCTTATGCAGTAACCATAAGTTACCAAGTTATCGTTAAAAACGGCAGAAAATTTGCTTGCATCGCTAATAACACTATATAGTTACAAAAGTCTCTGTTGAAGATTTTTCAAGTTATAATTTACTTGACTGTTCTTCCATTGATGTTCTCCAAAATGGGTCTCTCTTCGATTTGAGGAGGAAGTCCCACTTTTAGAGAGTGGTCGAGGTATGACACTGTGACCCCTGTGGCACCTGCCTTCACAGACATCACTGCTATGTCCTCAGCTGAGAATCCTGACCCGACCAATAACAGTCTTTTGTCTAAACAGGGAAACCAAGCGCTCAGACTAAAATGTCCTCTCTTCGGAGTGTCCAAGACCATATTGACCAGGGTCTGACTTTAAAGTTTGCTTGAAATTTTTCGTGTTTTCAGACCATCCTAGATCACTGCGGACAGACCTTATTCTGACAATTGTGCAGCATTTGTTTGAGGAATTATCTCTCAGCAAGCAAACAAAACTAAACATGTTCAAAGCGGTCATATTTTGTATAAATAATCGAGGTGCTTGGTTACGCCATCGTAATTCTCTTAGTTGAATTTCATAGTTCATAAAAGAGTTTCTAGTATCAATTTCTAGTAAACTATTTCTGTCAATTGTCCTGTTGGCAATTGTTCCGTAGGCAGATTGAAGAGACCCATCTTAGAGAAACTCTTAAAACCAGCCAAATTGACAGGTTAATAGAACTAGATGATTTTCTTCAAGTCATTCAATATTTTTTCAGTAGACTCTCGATTCAAAATCGATTCACGTTTGCAATAAATTGCATTATTTTTGGAAGATTCGACTAGGACTAGTGATTTTCAATTAATGAAAACAATTTAATCTCACGAGAACTGTTTACTTGCGGAAAAAACTATCTGCAATCAGTTGATCGTCTTTAAGACGTTTTGTTAATAAGGTTGATAATGATGAGACTGATGTTTTTATTTTCCCTGGTTTCATAAAATTTCAATTCAGATCAAACTAATGAAAGATTGATATAAACAACATCAAATATCCTGAACTCAACGCTGGCTTATGCTTGGTCGTATTCAGTAATGGCTGAGTGACTCTGCTTGAAGTCACTGAGAACTTCTGGCATTTATTGAGAACCGCGAAACGAATCGAGATATTGAGTCAGAATTTCTAAGTGACTTCTGCAGAGTCACTTAACCATGCTTAAAACACAAAACATGCACGTTTTAAAATGACGAAAGTCAACGCAATTCATCTTCTGGCTGAGTAGCAACTTCTGGCATTTTAACTTCTGACACTGCAGACTTTCGGCATATAAAAATGTGCTCTTGAGTGTTTTAAGTTTGTTTTCATGGTTATGTGTTGGTTTCTCATGTTTTGTTTTAGGTTACATCAAAAAATATATCACTTCCGTTTTACATGGCGCTTTACACAAATCAATCACCAAATATTGCGACTTACATTGCTTAAATGAAGAAGTTTAAACTGGGCGTTAAAATACTCTTATTAAAGGCACGAACGCAGAAATCAATGTCAGCGCACAAAAATCTGGCCACTGCGGTTTGAAGTGTTATAATCAGATGTCATTTTGGTCTCAAACGGTCTGATTGGTCTGAAACCTCAATTGTTTTGGCCTGAAACTTTAAGTTGGGTCAATTTGTTCTAACGTCCTACCTCAAAGTGACTCCTGTTAGTGTGGAATTAGATGTACCTTTGAATCTTGTTGCATCAATGAAGTATTTTGAGTGCAAAATTGGCCCTGGAAAAGTCTCTTCCCCTGGATAAGACACCAAATTGGGTTTGCTATAATGTCCGGTCGCCACAATGACGTAATCAAAAACTTCCTGAATCTTCAAACCTCTTCTTTCACATTTCAGATCTGTCACTGTCACTTCAAACTTTTCCGTTTCTTCATTAAACTGAACCCACTCGACCCATTTTTGAAACCTGATGTATTTCTGCAAGCCAAAATAGTCGCAAAATTTTTGGAGATACGAGAGCTGGTATTGGTACGTTGGGAAGCACTCGTAGCCAGTTAATGTGGGGTCATTTTTGGGGTAGGGAAACTCTGGAATTTCCACAAAGTATTTGGGAACATTGGATAAGAGGTTGTGATACATGGATGAGTGAGGTTCCATTCCGTCTTCTTCGAGACCTTCCACTCCTCTGAAACAAAAATAAAATTTAAATATTTGTTAAGCTAAGTTAAGCTATTGAGCAAGCAGCGATTTCCTCGAAGGAGTCGGCCTAATTTTTATAATAATCTATGAAACGTCGACCTAAGTAAGTGAAAAATTACGGGTTGAAGTTCACCCAAAATTTTGCTTAAGTCCATCTGAAAAAAACGACCCGAAACGACTTGAGAAAACAATTCAAACAGATTAGTTAAATTACAGAGTTCAATTAGAATTCTGCTAGAATTTTAGGCAACTTGTTTCCAAAATTGTGCCAACCAAGAGAAAATTGTACATGATTATTTTAGTCAAACCTTTGTTTCACGCGATAATTGAGACCAGTTTATAATTTTGAATTTATCACAAGTGTTTTGTAATGGTTTTCCTTCGCTCCATCTTTAATGGTAAAATTTTTAAACCTGGTTTCAGCATCTGACTATAATATTTTAAATTAATATTTATTTGTGGCTGGCATTTTGTTTAATTTTGTTTATTTTTTAACAGAAATCAAAACATCCAAAACATTTCCTTTGTCTTTGTTTTCAACGTTTGCAGGCACTGCAAGCCAGTCTCTGCCACTCACAGAAAAATCTAACAGTTCTTTCGAAAAATAAATGGGAGCAATGAAGATTTTAATATGAAACATGTAATCAGGAATTGAGTTAAATGCAGACAAGTCAATCGAAAAGCAGAAGTTGATAAATTATCGTCTTGATTTTTTTCTTTTTGATTTACGAAATCGTCAACAAAAATTAAACTGCTTATAATCAAATCTAGGAAAATTCTGCTGTTTATGTGGCCTCATGATTCATGTTCAAACTTTTTCGTCAATTGCCAACCCCTGTATTTCTCATTTTTGTAGAACACGTTCTAACATCTAAATATCATTGAAAATACATTTTCTGATTCTTAACTTTAAAGAAAATTTGCGCTGAAAAACTGCCAGAGAAGTTTTTTTTGGAGCAGTTGTTCATTATTTGACAGCAATGTTGTTTATTTTTTTGCCTTTCGCATTTCAGTTTTCCATTATTTGCCTTAAAGAGTTTATGTTCATAAAGATTTTTTATATCGCCGTTGTAGGATTTTAACTCAGAAAAATAATGATTTTGGATCTCTGTTGACCAGTATTTATTCTTTTTTGTATCAAACGTCTTTTCTCATCTTCTAGTAAGTTGCATCTTTTTCGACGACAACTTTAAACGTTTTGGTCGATACAGCTCTACTTAAGAAATGACAGTTAACTTAGATCAGACAATGTAAAACTGTAAAGCGTTAGTTCAAAACAGAAGCCAAAACGTAATTTCGTGATTCACTTGAGTTTGACGGCGATCCAAGACAAAAAAGTTTAATAAAAATGCTTGATAATCAATCAAAAAAAATTTGTTATCTATTTGCTCGTTAAAACATAGCAAAGTATTGATTTTCAACACTAGTTTTTCAAAAATAAAACTGGTTTTTTTTGAACATAAGGAACCACAGAATACAAGTTTCTGGAAGATTCTATTCAATATTTAATTTAATAAACTTTCAGTGCAATTTATGACCCCAGCTACAACATTTGTCTGTCAAACCGAAATGCAAACTCCAAGAATTTCCTGAGAGCACTCAATAACCACTTAAAGAAAGTTAATAAAGAAAACACTGACCAGCGGATCGTGATACCGAAATACGCCGAAATGAGCCAAAATTGGTACAACAACTGTAATCTGTATGCAAAAGACCACAGATAAAGTGCTCCACGAATAAAGGTAGTTCCATGGTTTATACAACAGATGAATAGACTTGTGCAAGATGACCACTGTGAAACTGAAACTGGGTCGGAGATGGATCCTGATGCAGTTGTGGTACAAACTAAGCACCTCTTTGCTGCCCTTTGAATGGCTGTAATTATAGTTGTACAAGACAATAGGTTGTGGAAAACGCTCATGAAGAGGGCTCATCCGCAATTAGTACTGGCCGAGGAAAAGAAAAAACCGCCTGTTGAAGAATTAGCAAAAACTGAGAAATCTTAAGCACACGCAAGCTCATCTACTACAGTGGGCAATACCACCCAAATCTTTCATTGTCCAAAATGTGACCGGCAAAAAGTCAAGGAGCCATGCTACGAGAAACATTGGCTGTTCTAACAGTAAAGGCAGAGAAGGCGAAAGCAAGAGACTGGAGCTCTCAACCCGACTGCACTCCGCCACCTTGAGAACCGGACAATCCGGGAGCCCTGTCGCACGATAGTCAAAGGAATTGATTTTTATCAGTCTCCTGTCACGATCCCTCAAAGGTCTGAAGACAAAAAACGGGCGGTATCTACCGGCTGGTTGGGTATCCTATCAATAGAAGGGGCTACCACCTAAGATCAGGGGCCAGAATATGTTTCTCGAGATTGAGGTATGAAAATGCCATCTGAGGTTGAGAGGCAGAAACATCTCTCATGAGATTGAGGTGTAAAAAACGTCACCTGAGATCGAGGGGCAAAAATGTCACCTTAGACCGAGGGACATTAAAGTTATTTACAAACAAGGTGGAATATATGAGTATTGGAAAACAGCTCAGAATGGGATCAAATTATCTTTGTTGTTTGTTCTCACGGTTTCATATACCTACCCAAGTTTGCCTTGAAATCATTATCAAACTAATCAATTTGTATTAAGCTGTTCTGCGCAACTCTCAAACATTTTATGAGAGTTCTATTTTTTGTGTTTTGTTTCAGGATCTGATGCACTCACTTGAAATTCCACAGACTAGTATTGGGGCCCATGGACGTTGCAACAGAAGCGAGCGCTCGGGACAGTCGAGGCAGGCAACTAAGGCATCCTTATGTCTTAAATTTTAACTTTGAGAGGTTCGAAATCGTTGCAACATTATGGGACATTATCTCCCTTATACTCACTTGAAATTCCACAATCCACCCACTTCCGCGTACCTCTCGTAGCAAACCACTTCGTATGGATTCCACCCTTCCTCCTCCACCTTTCCACCTTGTTCAGTTTCAAGGCTCTGTAGGGCTCTGAGCGTCATTAGACCTCCCGGCCCGGCTCCAATGACACAAACACGCGTTTTGTGACGTTTTGCGTCTGATGATGTTTGACTGGCGCTATTTGACATTTTCTGCAAGCCCCTTTTAAGGGACCGTCTGTTAAATGTGTGGTAATAAGATATCTATTACAAAAATCTTAAAATGAGTAATAATATGTGTGTATTAAACATGTGTAATAATACGTATCAATGTGTAATAATAAGCGTTACAGTTTGTAGTATAATTCAAGAAAAACATCAGCGTAAAATAACTTATTTTGGTGAATTTTATTCTTCGTTGATCCGATTTGAATATTAAAATTAATGAAACACGAAGAAAAAATAGTTTTATCCTCAGATTGGTCAGAACTATACACGTTAAATTTTTAAAAGAACGAAAATTTGAAACGGTCGCTTTTTTTCAACTTTATGGGACACGCTATATATATAGTCTGTCCCATAAAGTTGAAATTAGCGAACGTTCGAAAAATGCCAAAAATGTGCAATTGAACATCAATGTGCTCATTTGAGTATCAACGTTTTCTCCATTAAGTTTTCATTCATCTATTTTTGCTAGATGTTTTAAATTTGAACTTTGACCTTTGAACTCTAACCTGTGGCTTCTGAAACGTTCGCTTATTTCAACTTTACGGGACACGCTATAGTAAGTCCCATAAAGTTGCAACGCAAGCGAACGTTCGAAAAGCTCGTGGCATGCAAATGGTCAGTGTTTTGCTAGATATCTGCATGTTTTAAATTTGAACTTTGACCTTTGAAACGTTCGATAGCGTTGCAACTTTATGGGACTGACTATAGTTCATTTATCTATCGCAGCAGCTGTCAATTTTACAAGATGCTACTTTTTGTCTTCCTGGATGTAAAAACATCAAATTTTTGTAGTCATTAGTTTTATTTGTTATCCATCCGTTCCAAATTAATTCAACGTTTTGTACTTTTTCTAATAGTTTTCAGTGAAAATCAATGTGGTTATTATGTATAACAGAGACCAATATAAACCGCACCGAATGCTAATATTGAATAGATAAAATAGCTGAGAAATTTTAAGAAGAAAGCTGATGTGGCTTCGAAGACCTTTAAACTCCAAATGGCATAAAAACTTTATAAAAAATAAGAATAAAGAGAAAAAATTTATCTTTAAAGGAAGCAAAAGTTGTTGAGATATTTGGATAACTTATTTTGTCGGTTAGATATATTCAGTTTTAAACTCCTCTAAGTAAACTAGGCAAAATTTTAGGCCAACATGTTATTTATGCTCATGAACAAAAAAGTTGCTCTATTAAAAGTGGAAAGTGAGGTCATGGAATTGCATGAATGAAAAAACAAAAAGTAGATTTTGAATCAGTGTGACTTAATGCAGTCAACAAAAATTTTGATGACGAAATAAAAACAGGTCAGAGCAGGTCCTGAATTACCCTCCATAAAACTAAACGAAGATGCAAGCCAATCTGACAAATAATAGTTATCCAAATACAGAGGGAAATGATAACTTTTAAGTTTTGAATGATAACATTTTAGATATTCGTGGTATTCAGGCACTGAATATCAAAGTTTTGCATCAGAAACATAAAACCAAAATTTCATTTAGCGACTAAAACAGAAGGTTCAACATAATTTAGGATCGCCATACAGAAGCTGTCAAAAGTAACAAAAACTGTCAAAAACGAGAAACCAGCAAAAAACTTTTCAGATTTGTTGAAGATCTTTGAACTTCATTTGTTAGGCCCAACACTGTAAAGTTAATTATTGAATTTTCAAAAAATGTTGAAGTTAATACTTGCACTAAAATTGAAAAAAAATTAATATAAATTTTATGAAAAAAAAACTATATTTGTAAACACCATTGCTAAGTTATCTATTATTTTTAATATCAATGATTTTAAAAATCAACGATTTTTTGCTAAGAGCTACCAAATCACTTCGTTACACGATGTCAGAAATCTGTTCGGATAAATTGGATACCAAAAACAGAAAAACTTGACAAATATCCTCCGCTTCAAAAAACAGTGCACCTCTTAAACATGGGAATTTCGAAAAGTAACAAGTTCTTTTTAAATATTGAAAAAGTTGAAAAAGAAAATACTTTGATTTTTGTTTTTAAGTTTACAAATCCAAACATCATGCAACCCAAAAACAGCCTGGAAGAAAAAAATTACAGTGAATAAACCCATTTGAGCTGCAAAAAACGTCCATTTGAAGACCAGATTGTCAGAAAACCTGAAAATTGAACAGAAACATAAAAACCATTAAGAAACAAAATTTCAATTTATTATTTCCTATCTGGAGTTCAGTCCTTTTCAACCAGTCCACTAAAGCAAGCACTTGCTTGACTACTATAAACAGCTGGAGGCAATTAATATATATCTTGTTGTGAAATCTCAAAGTCCTGAAAAATGTGTAAACACATCCTACAAAAAGAACCAGCTCGGCAGAACAGTTGAACCTTTAGAGACAAACAAGAAATAAAATTTCAGAAACTTACAGCTTTTTTTGTAAATTGTGGCGATATTTTAGGTGTCACCAATGCAAGTCAAAGAGAAGCGTGTCCCATAAAGTTGAAATAAGCGAACGTTTCAAAAACCGCAGGTTAGAGTTTAAAGGTCAAAGTTCAAATTTAAAAATTCTAGAAAAAATTGATGAATGAAAACTTAATGGAGAAAATAAACGTGCAATTGAGCATCAGTGTGCTCATTTGAATGTCACCGTTTTGTCCTTTAATTTTTTGTTCATCAATTTTTTCTACATGTTTTTAAATTCGAACTTTGAAATTGAACTCTAACCTGTGGTTTTTGAAACGTTCGCTTATTTCAACTTTATGGGACACGCTGCTTTTGCTTCATACTAAAATTTGAAGATATTTCAAAAAATCTCAGAGCAAAATTCCATTCAGATTTTTACTACTTTTGATAATTTAGAAACTTTTTCTAAAGTCCTTTAGGTTCTTGAGAAAACAAAAATATTACAATAGTGAAAAAATTATATCCTCCAAGCGACGTACATGTTTTCTTTTTGATAATGTTTTTACAGAAAAAAAATAAATGTTAATTTTTCTTACACCAGCCTGTAATTGGTAATCTAGATGGTTTTTTTATTACAGCTATGATAATTTTGCAGTTTTTGAAAAGAAATTGACTCAGATAAGTTTAATAGATATAGAAATTTTTTGAATCCTTGTCATTGGCGCCTCCCTACCAAACAATTCATGTTTGCTTATTATTCATCTAGTGCTTGCTCTGTAAGATGTTGGCAATGTAAACTTTGAAGCTTTGTATATTGAAAACAATGGTATATTGAAAAACCTGTATATTTGTATCAGGTTTTCAACATCAGGTTTAAACGCTGTTTGGAGCACCGCTCAAACGTAAGTATCATTTATCAAAAAGTAAAAAAACACAGAGAAACATTTTTTGCCATAATGGTAATCATTTCTAGCTTTAACAAATGAATTGCACAAATGATTCTCCGGGCAATGCAGTAACACGTGGTGAAGACTCAGCTCTAACAAATTTTGTTTTAATGTGGGGGTTAGGCTTCCATATCTTCAAGGTGATTCGAGCAATTTGATAAATACGCTAGCGAATTTGATTACTTTTTCCAATTTTCTAGCTCTTGATTAAATCTCTATATACTTGAATAGAATTATTATATATATATATATATATATATATATATATATATATATATATATATATATTAAATAAATATATTAATCTATTGATCTATTAATTAAATATTTTAATATATTAAATCCCTATTTTAAAAAAAAATTCCGCGATATCTATCCCTCTCTGTCAAGACTTTAAACAAGAATGCTCTGCATATAAAAATCAAACACAAATTTCTAATAGACGTCAGAAGTGTTAAAACCTGTTTTGTGCGCGATAAAATTGTTGGAAATCATTTTTTCGCAATTTGAATTGTTAGCGCTTACGGGAATATTAACATGTTAAAAATTTTTGAAACGTGGAATCTACAATTTCTTTCAAATTTTTTACTCTAATTTATTTGAAAGGGTGTGAAAAAAGTTTTGTGACTCGTGAAAAGAATAATTTTCAGAAAAAAAATCTTTCTTGTGAAATTAACTTGCGTATCGTTTTAACTTGGAAAAATGTCTGAATAGTGTAAACAAAATTGATAAAAATTTGTTTTTTACAGATTTGACAAGATTATGCCGGTGAAAAGATTTTTCTAAAATTGATTGTTTGTGCGCACGAGGTAATTTTATCCACCTACCCAGAGACTCCGCGCTCTTCCTCTGACCCATCCTGCTATAGCATACCGAAACAATCCATGAGACGAACAAACACACGCTCACAGACACCAAAAGAGACACACATGCACAGCCAACAAAAAATACAGTATAAGCAATGAAAGCAGAAAAAAATATCGCAAGCAGAGAAAAACGGTAGAAAAATGCAATGAAATATATGGTTTTTTCCTATTAGAAACATAAAATAGTAACCTTTCACTTCTAATGGTTCTAAATCCACGCGCAGCACAAATTGAAAACCGAAAACTTCCTAAATAATCTATCGGCTCTGAAAATAACAATAATGACCAGATTAAACATTAAACATCAAACCGATAAAAGCTCAAATTTCATCGACAAGACAAACAAGAAATCAATAAAACTCTAAAGTGCTCACATACAAACAATGTAGTTGGAATTTTTGTGAAAATAACCATTTTGTCCGAGAAAGTACAAGTTTAAGCCTAGACGTGCGTTGTATGAACCTTACGCAAAGGAAAACAGTTCGCTTGCTTGTCAAATAGAATTTCATTCTGATTTCTCTGTCCTCGTTTGGAAACTTGATCAATAACAGCACTTTTTTCTTCATTCCGCTCTCCAATGTGTTCAACATCAATAATCATTCTTTTTGCACGTTTGGCATCGACTTTTACGTCCTGTTTCAGAAGAACTTTATTAAGGGAAATTGACAATCAAAACCCTCTTCGAGTCGTAAAATTAAATCAAATTACTTTTATTTATCTTTGAGTCGCAATAACACAGTTTCCCCATACGTAATAAAACATCGCCCTACAAGATTCAATATATTTGCATTGGATGAAACTAAACTGAGATTAAAAATAGCCTCGCTATTGTTTCGCGGTTATTAAAAATATCATTTTGACGTTACAAATCTTTTAAATTTTTAATCAAACGAAACTAGTCACAAGAATCGAAGAATACGTATACATAGCACGAGATGCAAATCTGATGAAAAAAATTCACCACTGTAGTCCTGTTATACCTCAATGTACTTTTGCTTCTAAAATATTGTAAAAAGATAAAATAATTTAAAAATGAAAAAAAAATACAAATTAAGAGCACCAAAGAATTATCGATATTTAGACTTGTAGTGAGTTTTCTGCTTATAAGTCATAATATCATCTCTTCTATCTTGAAGCCATTGTTTCGCCATGTTATTTCCATCGACACTCGGTTTGTTCAGGAGTTCTGAGAGTCGGTTCAAATACTGTGTCTGGAAATTGACAAGGTCGAGTTTGGATTTGATTTTCTTTTCGTCTGCTTGGGAGTCCGCTATCTCTTGGTCAATGACGTCACGAGATGGGACTTTGACGTCGCCTACACGGAAACCAAAATGCTTCAGATTTGTCATTTAGTGTGAGGAACGGTTAATTTGTAACTTCTAGAAATCATTTTTTATAATTATTATTGTTATTGTCATTATTATTTTCTTTTGAAGTGTTGTGACATAATAGTTCCACAAAATTGGGATAGAATCTCAGGCTGCCAATCAGGGTAAATACAATTGGACGACTATGTTTGGATGTCAGTGAGATGCAAGGTGTTAAGACATGTGAGACAATAAGATATCATTTTTTCAGTTTACGGCTTTGACTTGTTCGAGATCTGACATCTGACTCTGTATTCTCGTTTTTGAATTTTTTTTTACCCCACTGCAGTAAGTGAAACACAATTGGGGGTAATTTAGTTTTTGGGTTAATTTATTTTATGGTTTTATGGGACGACAGCCTACATGACTTCAGAAAGTGCAATGTAGAAATGCCCTCTACGTTTAAGAATACTTTCACACAATTCTAAGCTATGTACGTTTGAATGTTCCTTCACCCCTTAGACATACAGCTCTAACGTCCGCAAGAAAATAACTAACTTATGACGCTCAGCTCAAAAATTGTTCAACAATGGCTTGTGAAAAGAATGACATTCCACGTATTGAAAAGTGAGCACAAATCCATAATTTTTGCGAGTAGAAATTACTTAAATTACCTTTAATGATGCCTGCACATAAATAGCCCTGAAGCCAGAAAAGAGGAAACGTGTAGACCAAATTCTGCATTCCAACGTACAAAACACGCGGGTTTCCGGGAAACACAAGCTGTTTGTAGAGGGGAGGGGCCATTCTGTTCTTAGTCACCAATCGCAGTTTCTCTTCCATAAAAGGAAAGTCGTGCAGGTATCCAGTGCAGTATATTATGACGTCATACTCGGATGAGGATCCATCGGAAAAACTACAACGAAAACAGTTTGGTTAATTTTATGATTTTCTGCGCTAAATTTGCAAAAGAAAAGTAGGAAAACGATAACAGAGTGCTATATTTATCATGATGACTACTGTCAGTTTAAACTTGGTTGCCAAATTGAGGTCTGTATTAATGACCAGACCAATACAGACAAAAATCAGCAATATTGATAAATTAGCTCGTTTTTCATACGTTTTATTTTTTAACTAATTTCTGAGCTGGCCATGATCAGACCCAATCAAATAATCAATCAGATAAGATTTAAACTCATTGGTCACACTTGCTAATTTTAAGCTTGCTTTTCATTGGTCAATTTTTTTGAGCCGACCTATTATTTAAACAATGATCTGCCGAGTTCAGACTTGAGCTCGTTCGTCACAAATGTAGTTTTAACCTCCACCCTGGCAGTAATCTGAGATGACTTTAGCTCAGTCGTCATCAGATTAAACGCCGTCATCAAATTAAACGCCGTCATCAGATTAAAGCGATCATCATTGGTCAAACTTACGCAAACTAGTGGCCAGAGTTTAACCTGACTTTGTCCAGGAATAACCAACGCATTTTAAACTTTTGTGAGTTTTTAAAGCTCTAACAATAATGTATGCACACCTCGACTGAACTTTTGCTCGGCTTCAAAACAGTCAAAATGATTTTAACGCTCAATATTTCACTTTTGAGAGAAAAAGTCTTACCAAATAAAGAAGACTTATAGAGAGAAAGTCTTTTATATTACAATCACCGTTCTAAAATCAACTGGATAGAACCTCATTACCGATGCTTTCCCACGTTTAAGAAAACGACGATACTGAATCTCCCTTGCATTTAGAAAATGGCGATACCGGTGCTTTCTTACGTTTAAAGAAAAACGATACCGATGCTATTATAATTAATTATGCTTTCTTACGTTTAAAAACGACAATACTGATGATGCCTTCTTGCCTGTAAAAACCGACGATACCGATGCTTTCTTACATTTAATAAACGACGATATCGAATCTCCCTTGCTATGAAAAAACGACGATACCGAATGTATTACGTCTAAAAACGACGATACTGAACCTCCCTTGCATTTAAAAAACGGCGATACCGGTGCTCTCTTACGTTTAAACAACAACGATACCGATGCTCTCTTACGTTTGCAAACGACAATACCGGTGCTTTCTTACGTTTAAAGAAAAACGATACCGATGCTATTATAATTAATTATGCTTTCTTACGTTTAAAAATGACAATACTGATGCTTTCTTGCCTTTAAAAACCGACGATACCAATGCTTTCTTACATTTAATAAACGACGATACCGAATCTCCCTTGCTATGAAAAAACTACGATACCAAATCTGTCTTACGTCTAAAAACGACGATATCGAGTCTTTCTTATGTTTAATACCCAACCAAAAAGACGATAGCGACAAAAAAAATCGTAAGGGCTTTCGTCGTTTTTGGCTAGAAAAAAACGACGATACCGACGGTTTCATACGTTTTCTAACCGAAGATATCTCAACTAGGGTACCGTAAATAAAGCCCTGGCATGCTCCAAATATTTTTGAAGTTAGATTGCAATTAAACCTAACTTGTGCGATTGATTCATTTTTGCTATCATTATACATTAAACACATGAACAAACTCTGACAGACATATAACTCTAAATCAATTGGCACTGATTTTGATTCCAGTAAATAAAAACAAGATCCAATCAAACTTCTATTTAGAGCCACCTAGTGATTTGGATCCTAATATTTCTTGTCGATGTCTTGATGAGGCAGAAATTTTTATCACAGTTGAAACAGTTAAAAATTTTTGAATATCGATTGTTATTGTCAAGGTTGATACACTATGGTACCAAAAAACTACTTACCGCATGATTTTTGTTTTTAAAGCATGATTCGAGCTTCATAAGCATCATTTACGCTAAAGAGTGAAAAAGGTGGGAAATTCAGAAGTTTTAAGAGAAATTATATTCTCATTTTCTCCGCTTAAACCAAAAATATGGTTAAACCGCTTTGTTCTTTCACCGTTTGCAGAGCTGTTACGCTACGAGATGTCGCGTTTTCATGGGCAAAATAAAGAAAGCAACTCAACTCGAAATCAATATCTAGTGCACAGTATGCATACAAACGTTACTTGAAAAATAACAGTTTTGAGTCCCAAAAATTGATCGGAAGACCCCCAAAATTGTCAAAAAACCAGGAAAAAAATAGTTATGAGTAAAATATCATATGAAGGTAAACGGACAAAATTTCTTGACACCACTCGTTTGAAAGATTATGCAACAACATGACTGCTTACTTACCACTAACAGCAACATATAACAAATAGTTGACACCAACCCGGAAATGAAAGTTACAATTTAAAGTTTTTTAAAAACTACACCCTTATGGAGCCAGGTTGTTAGCTCATTTTCTATTTCATGCAAAAAACACCAAATTTATGCTGGCTACATTTTAACTCAACTATTTAGTGCAGAAGTGTAATCAAATAGTCATGACAAGTTTGACCATTTTTTGTACTACTATCTCTTCTAACCAACTAATAAAATATTAATACAATTAATATTGACAAATATTATGAAACAGGGGTATTTAAGCAATTTTCGTGATTTTTGAGCTCAAATGGAAAAAAGTGCTGACAAAACTTGTTTTTCACATCAATGTATATGAAAAAAACTGAAACAGAAGATTGGCTAGTTTTGTTTGCAACTAGTTGTCAAGTCCAAACTCTTTAATTGAAATCCACATGCGACCCTAGGAGATAATTGAAAAATAAATCAAGGTATTCCTCCCTCTCATTGTTCGCGTTGAGACAATGAAAAAATGATTGGCGAAACTGATTCCAATAAACCGTCCAGAAAAACTTGAACCAATTTTGTTCACTTTCATTTTTAAAAAGTCGAAAGAATATGCGACTGTGTAAGAACACAAAAGGATCAAATTTTTGTAGTAGAAATTTATTGTTGCGGAGGTTTCCTTCATGATTCTAAAATGTTTGAGTCATATTGTGCCGTTAATTTTTTTATGGAGTTCTGGTTTTGATTGATTTTGATTAGTTAGCTTGTATAGAAAGGAGTTTCAATTTTTTTGAAAGCTGAAAGTTTTGCTTCAGCATTTTTGTCCATTTGCAACAGAAATTTTAGCAAAAAATGCTATCAATTTTTCTTCAAGTAAATTGAACGAAACACTCTTAGCTTCTTCCGTCTTGTTAAAAGATCAGAAAAAAGATACTCTCTATAAATTGAAAAGATTCACTCTTGTGCCCAATAGAGGGGCTATCAAACAAAACTGAGGTAGCATCATCACTTTCACATAAACAGTTCTCTCATATTTTGCAGGTTGATAACTAGTTTAACTGACGTCAAAGAAGGTAAATAACTTTAATTTAGGAAACTGTATATTTTTGAGAAACAAGATTGTCAGAAAAGAAGTGACAAATAACTTCCCTGAATGTCAGAAAACAAGATTTAGAAAAAATGACATTTTTTGAGAACCTTGAGCGCGTCAAATGTTGAGCGCTCTAAAAAATTATTTCAATTTCGACTAGTAAACTTTTTTAGCTTCATGGTGATTAACCACAAGCTTCGGTATGCAGGTATCTATATAGACGCTCATAAACTCTACTGATTGAATAAGTCCACGCAGTACAAGAGTCTTTACATGGAGTTTTTTTCAATTTATAAAAATTTTCAAAATTTTGGGTGCATTTGAACAAAGATTTATCAGATACCTTTAATGTAAGTAGCAGATTGAAAAATGAAACTAAGCTCTCATAAAAAAATATGTTGGCTGGTTGAGCTCCTCTCTAGGGGCTCCCTAATCATCAAATTAAGCACAAATTGACTATAAAAAAACATTACTAAAACCAATAAAAAATGATTTACTAGTTTATTACTACTGTCACTACTTACTAAATTTTCGCAGGCAACATAGTTTAATGTGCTTAAAATTTATTTAAAATTATTAAACAAGAACTTTTGTGTCATCTTGATTATATCGAAATCTAGGGTAATATAGTATTTACTTGTCATGAACAACGCTTTTAAACTCTATCAAGTTTGACCGAGACTATTTGGTTATGTCTGGGAGACGGGGGGGGGGGGTGGGACGGTTGAGCCCGTTTTAAAAGAACTTATATACCTTACTGTTCTTCCATTGATGTTCTCCAAAATGGGTCTCTCTTCAATCTGAGGAGGAAGTCCCACTTTTAGAGAGTGGACGCGATATGACACTGTGACCCCTATGGCCCCTGCCTTCACAGACATCACTGCTAAGTCCTCAGCTGAGAATCCTGACCCGACTACCAAGAGCCGCTTGCCTAAACATTTGAGAACTAACAATTGTTCAAAACTATAATTTAGCCTTTGCCGTTGGACTGTCACGCGGCGCCTAATTCACATTTCGTTCCAATGGAACCATTTGACGGGCCACCATCATTTTTGGTGCTCTCGCTAAGAGTCTGTAACTAATCATTCGGAGAAAACCGAATTTTTAGTACTATAACATGCCGCAGTTGATGCAATCCTTTTCTTTCGAAATTTCTCCGCTTTTCAGAACAATTTGTGTTTACGGGTAAAAAAATCTCAACGATATCAACAGACTTGGCAGTTTTGATTAATGAAGAACATTTTACTGTTTTTAATCTCGATTGTTACTTTGATTTGCTACACAGCTACTGGTTGAAACCTCGATGTCATAATCTAAACAAAATTGATACTACCTTTGAACCTATTTGCATCTATGAAGTATTTCGAATGCAGAATTGACCCTGGAAACGTCTCTTCTCCTGGATAAGAAACCAGATTTGGCTTGCTAAAATGCCCAGTGGCCACGATGACGTAATCAAAGAAATTTTGAATTTTCGCGCCTCTGTTTTCAGATTTCAGATCTCTCACTGTAACTTCAAACTTTCCCGTTTCTTCATTAAACTGAACCCACTCGACCCATTTTTTGAACCGAATATAGTTCTGAAGACCATAATGGCTGCAAAAATTCTGGATATGTGACAACTGGTATTTATATGAAGGAAAGCACTCGAATCCAGTTAGAGTTGGGTCATTTTGGGGGTATAAAAATTCTGGATTTTCTACGAAGTATTTGGGGTTGTTTGATATTAAGTTGTGGTACATTGACGAGTGAGGTTCCATTCCGTCTTCTTCCAGACCTTCTATTCCTCTGAAACAGATCAAAATTAGCTACCGTAGTCGATCTCCGACTGCTATCTTAAAAGATCTTGCAAGTTTCTTGTGCCTATGACGGTTACCTTGCAAGACTCCTGCAATAATGTTACGAGATAACCGTTCCTTAGTAAGACTCTTTCTAGGTGACTGTCGGTTTTGGACTAGGTAACTGCATACAGGCATTATTAAAGCAGAAAACTTCTGACAATACACTTCTGGTGAAAAATTCATGACAGACAAAAATTAGATAAGGATTTTTCGCGTTTGCATACCCTTTTCGGTTTTCTGCTTGGGCACAATTAATAACTAAATTGTGATTACAAAAAACACATTCATAACTCTATTACTCCAAAAATTAGCGTTGCAGACAACACCGTAATGAACAGCTACTTGTGTAAGTAAATCAACACCCAAAACCGCCTCTGTCATCAATACATTTTTGATGCCCGATTCATCAGAAATCTTCTATGAATTATTACGAATATCCGCCCGAAACAGAACTTCCATGGTTAAGATAAGGACGTGAAAAAATCAAAAGTATCAAAGAAAAGCGGTCGAAATTAAAAAAAAACTTAGAACAAACTAAAAAAAAACTTAGAACTGATTTATTTATCTTGAATACTTGTATCCTTTTGTAATTCCTAAACAATTTTTTTCTAATAAGTCATAAGGCGGACAATGCAGCAGCCTCTTCTCAGGCTCAAGTGCGCTAAAATCTGCCTGGAAGCCAGCTCTGGTATGAGTACTATGCTGTGCATTTTTGAGTCACACTTACAAACCTAGCGCAGAAGTAACTGCTGCGCTGTGAACTGTGTCTCTTTGCGAGCAAATTTGGCCGGGGTTCTCAGTCTGGATAAGGGACAGATCGGGATTAATTTCATCCAGTTAGTATATTTTGCGAACCTGCGCAACCTTACAGCTCAAAAATCCTACAAATTCAAAATTTTTCAAAAGTGTGACCTGTTAGGTTATTTGGCATACTAAATTTAGCTTGTTTGCCCTTTTGCATTTTTTAAACTGACTAAATTACAAATAAAATTTCGTCAAAATAGGAGAACATAAGCAAAACCAGTTTACTTTCTTCAGTCAGTCAATTTCCTTTTTTTGCTAACGTACCTTTGAGGTATTTGAGAAAAATCTTTTGTAGCTCAGAGAACCTAATCCTAAAAATACTAGTTTTTACGCAATTTGAAGAAAGAAAGCTGACGCATTAATCCGCTGGCGGAATACTTGTAAGGAGACATAAAACACAAAAAAACTCTTCAACTTGGGGGATCACAATACTATTTTTTTTCAATTTTTCATTGGGAATGAGTTCTATTGCACTGTAAGTTATTGGCAATTCACAAATTGTGGAAAAAGATTAGAACGACGAAAAATTGAACAAACTGAAAATATAATTTCAATAATCCTTTTTTCTTTTAATTCTCCGGAACCATTACGTGGCCGAGGTTCAAAAAATCTAGCATACCTACTCAATTATGTCAGGGTTTCGGACAACCTAGTTATTAAGATCATAATTCAAGCATTTGTGGAAACAAGTGACACCCGGCTAATTTCGTCCTTCATTTTTTCTTCATTTTTCATTATTTGTGCGCCCATTTTTCATAAATCGCTATCGTGAAACCCTGGGACAATCCTACTTCACTCGTTTTTACGACATAAAGCACTGATTAATTCATTTCCACGTGACCCATTACCACAATTACAGTATTTAATTACCAAAATGAAAGAAGTCCTAATTGGTGATTAATTTCAGTTTTTCTCTATACACTTTTAGTGGATTAAGAACACAATTAGCATTTTTACAGTTGCCATAGCATTGTTCGCAAGATCACAAGAGTCTTTAAATTTGCTCTTAATTAACTACTGAATTGGCAAAAATATTTTTTACCTTCTCAAAGTGGTAAATATTTATCCGTGGATACTCGCAAGAAATTGTAAGTCACGTTTATTGTAACTAAATTTCATGGTTCAAAATATATATCAGTCTTCAGAAATGAGATTTTTTTCTCACTCGATTTCACATAAAGCTAAGTTTTTTGAAATTTACTTTTTCAGACATTGGCCACGTAATGACATACGCTTATTTTAAAACAGAAAATCTCCAATATATTGGGTGTTTTACATAGCAGAAACAGCAACTATTTAAAAGTTGTGCGGCACAACCTAAAGTTTTGAATGGCAATCTAAAGGTATGCATTCTCCCAAAACAATATCTTTTTCGAAAATACTAGCAGGCCCGCAGAAGCATAACAAGAATAGCATTTAAAGAATAGAAGTTTAGGCTGGAAGTTTGGGCGTACCACCTTGGGCTGGAACACATGCCCCTCGTTTAACAGCCATCGGTTTTTCGTTACGTTACCGTTGTATTTGGTTTAATATATTACACCAAGTACCAGCAATTTTGTGTTATGTTGTTTTGGCTTTGCCAACTTGCATATTTAAGGAGCGCTAAGATTGGAAAAAAGATAACGAACTTCTACGTGGTCGCCTACATAGGTTATGCGACAAGTTTAAGGAGCATTAAAAAAGACAAAAGGAAAAAGATATGAAATAAGGGAAAACAGAAAAAAAGAAAGAAAAGAAAGACAGAAAAGAAAGAAACAAGAGCCAAAAGACAGGAAAAAGTACCGAAAAGAAAGACAGAACAAAAAAGAAAAGCAAGCGAGAAAAACTGAAAGAAAGACAGAAAAAACGACAACATAGAAAAAAGAAAAAGAAACGAAATAAAGCAAGAGAAAAAAGAGAAACGCAAAAGAACCGAGACAGAAGACAAAAGAGAGACCGAAAAAGGGAAAGGAAAAACAAAAAACAGAAACGGAAGAGAAAACAAAGAGAAGAACGAAAAAAAATGACAGAAAGGAAAGAAAGAAATAAAAGAGACAAAAGACAAAAGAAAGACAGAAAAGAGAAAGAGCAAAAAGAAAAAAGAGACAGAAAGACGCAGAGAAAAGTGAGAAAAGCCAGAGAGAAAAGGAGAGAAAACAGAGAATAGCGAGAAATGACCAAGAAGACAAATGAAATAAAAAAGAAAAAAAAGACCAAGAAGACAAATGAATAAAAAAAGAAAAACAGAGCAAGAAAAAAGGAAGAGAAGCACGGGAGAGAAAAGCAAAAAAAAAGTTGGAGAGAAAAGGAACAAAGAAAAGAATCGAACCAAAAAATAAATCGAGAAACCAAATACAGAGAAGAAACAAAAGAGAGAAAATGAAAAAAGAAAAGGAGAAAAGCAGGACAGAAGTAAGAGAAAAGCAGAAGAGAAAAAGAGAAAAACAAGAAATAAAGAAAGAGAAAAAGACAGAAAAGAAAGGAGAGAGAGAAAACAAAAACGAAAAGAGAAAAGAAAGGAAGAAAAAAGAACAGAGCCAAGGAGGTAAAAAAGTGAAAAGAAAGATAGAAAAGAAAGATAGGAGAGGAAAGCAGGACAGAAAAAAAAGAGAGAAAAGCAAGAGTGAAAACAAAACCAGAAAACAAAAAGAACACGAGAAAAAGAAGAATCAACGAAAAAGGAACGCGAGAGAGAAAAAAGAAGTAGAGTAAAGAAAGTCAGAAAAAAGAAAAAAGAAAAAAAGAGACCAAAGAAAGAGAGAAAGGAGAAGCAGACAAAAAAGAACAGCAAAAAGGAGAGAAGGACAGAAACAAAGAAAAATACGAAACAAAAGAAAAGAAAAGCAGAAAAGAACAGAAAAAACAGGGGAAAAAGAGAAAAGAGAGCAAGCAAAGACGGAAAAGAAAGAAAAACAAGAGAGAATAAAAGCAAGAGAGAAAAGAAAAGAGAAAGAGAAGAGAAAAAAACAAGAAACGAAAAAGAAAAACGAATGAGCACAAAGAAAGACAGATCAGTAGAACAAGACAAAAAAAAGACAAGAAAAAATACAAAAAAGTGAGAAAAGCAAGAGAGAGAAACAAAGAGGAGAGAAGAGAGGAACTGAAGACAGAAACGAAGGAGAGGAACAAAAGAGAAAAAAGAACGAGATAAAAGAAAGGCAGTGGAAAAACATCCAAAAAACATAAAACAGGAACGAAAAAAAGCGAAAAGAGAAAAGACAGCAAAAATACAACTGAAAGAGAGAAGCGAAAAGAGAGAAGCGCAAATAAAACGAACAGCAAGACAGAAAGGAGAAAACAAAAGACAAGAAAAGACAAACGAAAGAAGCGAAAACGAAAAAAGAGAAACAAAAAAGAAAAATGAAAGAAAGAAAGAAGAAAGAACAAAAAATTTTAAAACTAATAAATAAAAAAAGAGAGAAAAGACAAGAAAAACGAGAAAAGAAAGAGAGAAAAGAAAGACAGAAAAAAAGGAAAAGCAAGAGAGAAATACAGAGGATGAAAAGAAATAAACGAAAAAGCGAAACGAATGGGAGAAACTAAAAAAAAGACAAATGAGAGAGAAGGGAACAGAAAGTGAAAAGCAAGAGAGAAAGGGGGAGAAAAAAGGGAGAAAAGACAAGAAAGAAGCAAAAACGAAAAAAGAGAAACAAAATAGAGAAAAATGAAAAGAAAGGCAGAAAAAAGAACAGAAAAGAAATACAGACAAGAAGGAGGAAAAAATGAGGAAAAAGACAGGAAAAAAGGAAAAGACAGAGGAGAGAAAAGAAAGATAGAAAAGAAAAAGAAAAGCAAATTAGAAAAAAAACATAAAAGGAACGAAAAGAAACGAAAAAGTGAAATGGAAGGGAGAAAATAAAAACGTTACAAAAAAGCAGGTCCCCGCCATATTACAATCTAGCTGATTTAAATGGACATTTTTGCATCTTCGATTTCATTTCTGTAATTGAGCTTAACTTAGGTATTCTTAATTCCGTCAATATGTGAGATGAATCAGTACATGTCCTTAAAAAATTATTTTGAGTAATCAACTTTTTGACTTTTTTATAAGCAGGTTTTCTGTCATTGACCAATTTTTGAAACCGCAGTTTTTCAGTCGTTGATACTTTTGGCACAGGCAACTTTTCGGTCAATGACCAATTTTTACATCCGCGGCTATTCAGTCATTGACCCCTATTGCATAGGTATCTTTTCGGTCATTGACTTTTTGAAAATGAGAGCTTTTTGGTCAAAGGCAGTTTTTCGGTCAATGACCCCTTTTTACACCTGCCACTATTCAGTCATTGACCTTTACGGCTAATAGGTAACGTTTCGGTCATTAACTTATTGGTAGGGACATCTTTTCGTTCATTGACTTTTTTTCATAATACTTGCATAACGCTTTGCTACATATTTAAGAGGCCCTAAAACATGTGAAGATTGGGAGCTCAAACAGGGAGGTATATGTATTTGAATTACGTTTAATATATAGACAGATATATAAAAGATAGTGACAGGAGGAAAGACATGGAGAACTAAAAAGTGTGAAAAAAGGAGGGCATTGGGAAATTAGAAACGAATGCAACGTTAATGGACAAAAATACCGATAAATACGCGGCTCAAATGCTCCTTAGCTCAACTCATAGCGCCTCCGCTCCTCAACCCATAGACCCAGGTTCAAACCCGACTGTGGTCAGTCGTTCTCGCAGAAAACCATGTTTAAGGGTCTTTAAAACATGTAGAGATAGGCGCTTAAACACGGTGTTCAGTGGCTGTCTGTCGACGTTGACTTAATATATAGAATTTGAATTACGTTTAATATATAGATAGATATATAGAAGATAGTCACAGGAGGAAAGACATGGAGAACTAAAAAGTGTGAAAAAAGGAGGGCATTGGGAAAGTAGAAACGAGTGCAACGTTAATGGACAAAAACACCGCTAAATACGCGGCTCAACTGCTCCTTAGCTCAACTCATAGCGCTTCCGCTCCTCAACCCATAGACCCAGGTTCAAACCCGACTGTGGTCAGTCGTTCTCGCAGAAAACCATGTTTAAGGGCCTTTAAAGCATGCAGAGATAGGCGCTTAAACATGGTGTTCAGTGGCTCTCTGTCGACGTTGAATTAAAATATAGAATATAGATTGCGCACAAACTTATACAAGCCGTTTCGTTTAATAAAATATTTTGAACACAATTGTTTTTCCTCGAAGTCTTTTGGCACTAATTTTTTTGATAATAAGAAGTTCTGGGATTTTTTTTGATGTTGACGGTTTATTCATTTCTTACACTGTTGTCTGTTCACTCTTTTCCTAACAAATTCTCGATCTGGGTTTAAAAATGAAGTACAAAAAAAGATTTATGGAAAGCAAGAAAACAATGTTGAACCTTATTCGAAACAAAAAAAACGAAATCTCGGGTATCAAGACGTTGGATTTTGCTCGAGTCACACCTTCCAGATTAATCAATTGACCTATTTTAATACCGTGAGTAGTATCCATATCTGCCATGTTACTGGAGGGGGGGGGGTCCGGACCCCCCCCCCCTACAAGAACTCTCACCACCGAAAAATTGATTTTCTCTTAGTGAAAGCAAGTTTTTTGGTTAAGTTTCGCCAGCCTGAGAGAAGTTCTTGGGTTAAGTTGGCTGGCGAAACTTAACCAAAAAACTTGCTTTCACTAATAGAAAATCAGTTTTTCGGTGGTGAGAGTTCTTGTAGGGGGGGTGTCCGGACCCCCCGCCCTCCAGTAACATGGCAGATATCCGCTGTTGAAATGTTCGCTGTATATAGAATTAGGTGTTACCTAAGTTTTGAACTCTCACTAAATCTTTTTGGTGAAAACATAAAAAACCTAATATAAGACAACAGAAGCCTAAAATTTTTCAAAAAATTTCAAAAATTTTTTCGAAAATTTTTCAAAGTTTTTCAAAGTCCTAAAAAGGTCTGAAATGGATTTTGCGCTATGAAAGAGCACTCAAAAGTAATTTTTTGTTGACTTCACTTTTTTCACCTAAGTAGTATAGGGGTCGAAACATATCAAAATTTCGAATTTTTTGAAAAAAATTTTCAAAATTTTTCAAAGTCCTAAAATGGTCTGAAATGGATTTTGCGCTATAAAAGAGCACTCAAAAGTGATTTTTTGTTGACTTCACTTTATTCACCTATGAAGTGTGGGTGTCGAAACATAAAAAAAATTTCGTTATTTTTCTGAAAAAAAATTTTAAAAATTTTTTGAAGCCCTAAAATGGCATGAAATGGATTTTTCGCAATGAAGGAGCTTTCAAAAATGATTTTTGTGGACTTCATTTTGTTCAACCAAATAGGACATGAAAAACTCAGTTTTTGAAGTAGTCTGAAAGAAGTCAAAGAGCAGTCAGAAGCAGTTTTTGTTGACAATACTTTTGCAAATGTTCAGTGTGATGTAGAAAGCTTGGCTTTATTTTTTTTATATACATGTGTAACTATGTATATTTCTATCAAAACAAGTACGTATAGTTGCTTACATGTGTTCAAAATTGTAATGTTTATGTAGGAATGAACAATTGAAAGAAAGGAAAGAATGAGAGTTTTATTTATATAATTATGCGTATTCATGTGTATAATGAAAGTATATATGAAAGTGTATATCTGTTTATAAGTAAATATAACTGTGCTTAAGTTTAGTAATGTTTCTATGAGTATAAGCTGAAGTGTATGTCTGTGGGTAGAAATTGTAAATGTGTGTATATGTCAAGACGTTCTTGGTTTTATGTGTGTATGTTTTTCTATATCTATACAGTGAAATGTATGTATATATGTCTGAATGTGTTTATGTATTTATATGTTTGCAATCCGATGAGAGAGAGAGAGATAGAGAGAGGGAGAGAGATAGAGAGAGGGGGGAGATAAGTTCCTGGAGGGCAATTTAATTGCCTTGAAGAATGTTGTTATTTGTCTCCACGATCCAATAATATTATATCTTGCACACGGATTTTGACCTTCAGCATAGCTCAACTCTGTCCCATTAAGCATTGGCAAGCAAAATATCACAAACGAAGACGACAACAAGTTTTTGATGTTCTGAGCATGTTTTGTTGAAAACTGAATTTTCTACACCTATCTAGCTACCATATTAAAAACTATCAAGATTTTTTACGAAAAAAAAATTCATGCTCTTTGTCTTTTAATCCTAGGCAAGAAAATGATAAAATGTTGCAACACAGAAGACAAAAACAACTTTTTGATGTTCTGAGCATGCTTTGTTGAAAACTGAAATTTCTTCTCCTATCTAGCTACCATAATAAAAAACTATTAAGATTTTTCTTAAAAAAACAAATTCATGCTCCTTGTCATTTACTCCTTGGCAAGAAAATGATAAAATGTTGCAACACAGAAGACAAAAACAACTTTTTGATGTTCTGGGCATGCTTTTTTTTGAAAACAAATTTCTCTATACGCATTCAGCTACCCTTCTAGGATTGAGCAAGATTATTTACAGGCAAAAATTATTTGAGATAAATTGTTGAGAGATAAACAATAAATTGAGCTAAGTAAAAAGATTAAATTCTGTAAAAAACCGAAAAATTTGGTGGAAAAACTATGATATGCAGGAGCAGCTGAACGTGTTAGTTAAATAAAGTAGAATGATAGGAATTCGTCAAGAGCTTGAATCAAACAAATAGTGTAATGTTGTACAAGAAGAGTAGTTTCCACTGGAACTGTAAAAATAGCTAAATTTTCAAAAGTTAATTAGCCACTTGATCAATTAAGCAAGAAAGAACACAAGCTTTGTATCTGCGGGGGGTTGCTAGAAACAGCTTCAGTAGCGAATAAGTCTTGTTTGCGTATTGGTAATAAAACTAACGGATAATGCGTGCTTTGACTGAAATCTTAAACAAAAGCGAATCGCTTCTTCAGTAAATGGTTCCAGCATACTGAATATACATATACTCAACTATTAAACTCTGGAAGTAAAATATCAGAGCACTTCAAGCCAATAAAAATTGAATGAGTTCGTTATTGTTCTTTCTTGAATCAAATTTTCGGTGCATTCAGTAACACTGTGTTAAAATTTTGGATTACTTATTGTTCTGTCGACGTTTTAAAATAACATCACCGTAACAATATTTGATAGAGCATCGGAAAGAGTAATATCCAAAGGAATTTGAAATTTAAAGCGACAGAGTCTGTATAACATATTGGGTTATGAAGCCTAGCGAACATTTCGGAATTGAACACAACACTACTGCTACCTACTACTGCTACTGCCTACTACTACTATCTACAACTACTATCTACAATTAATACCTACTACTACTACTGCTACCTACTAGTACTACCTACAACTACTACTAGATACTATTAATATCTACTACAACTACTTATTGGTTCTAAGTTACACTAGTACCTACTACTACTTCCTTTTAATACCTTCAAATGTTACCATTTGTTTACTAACTATCTACAAAAAGCTGTTTCTGTTTCTCTTAAAAATGAAAACAATTCTTATCTCTAAAGGAGACTCGCTGAGCATAAACAACAGAAGCTTTTCTCTATCTCTAGGTAATGTGTCCTGACTGACACAGACCGATAGAATTTAGCCGCTAATATTTTCAACAATTCATTAAGTGTTTGAAGTTTTTTCGAAGATATAAAAAACGCTGAAGCTATGTTGTATGCGTTAACTCAGTAATTTTCAACTCAATGTTAATTTCTTAATTAACAATTAAGAAATCCATGGTATGGTATATCAAGTGGTACTTAATTAATTAAATCAATGTAGGGTTTTATTGTTTAGCGAACTAGTCTAATTTTTAGGAGTTTTTTTGATATGTTCTTTTTTTGAAGTGCAACTTTTGTTATACTTTATTCAAAAATTGCTTGCTTCAAAAATTCTCTAGTGTGTACCTTAATGGAAACAAGCACTGTACAACGTACCTACATTATCAAAAAACAGGTTTTACACTATATAGTTGTTTTCGTTTGTTTATTCAGAGCCACCTGTTGTTTCAGTTGTCAGGAATTACACAAATTTTCCAAATCCCTACGTTTCAAAAATTTGTATAGACAGAAAACTGCTGGGATAGCTTGCCAGAAGGACAATGCGTTTGTTGAGTTTCATATTAACCTTAGCTTCGGCTCAGGATGTGTTCAAAGCTGAGACTGTAATTGTGAACTTGCTATGCATCAAAAGTTTAGCGCTACATGATCTTGCAATTTTTGTTATATTAACTTCTTCCTAATTTGTTAAATTTCATTTGGTCATTGTTTATCTGAAGAAAATTAAAAACGAATCAACCTCATGAAACATTCTTGCACAAACTAGCAGTACTTCTCGCGGAATTTGAAACAAAATTCTTCTTTATTAGTGTTCAAAACACAACCGGAGACAGTATGGCTTTGGATAAGCAAGTAGAAAAAAATGTGAAACATGGTCGATCACTTTACCTAAAAGTGGAACCATTGTGTTCGATTTCGAGTTTGTGATCTAAACACTATTCAAGGATAATTGACTTTTAAGAAAAAGGCTTCTTTTTTAGTATTCAAAACTCAGGGGTGGCATGGATTTCGATAAGCAAGTTTATTAAAATGGTGATTTTGGTCGATTGCTCTACAGAAAAATGGAAGTCTCGAGTTTGTGTTTGAATTTTTGATCTAAAAACACTATTCAAGGATATTTGACTTTGAAGAAAGACTACTTTTAGTATTAAAAACACAATAATCGTTGACCGCTTAACTTTGAGTTACCAAATATAATAAAATGTGAAAACTTGCCCTATCCCTCTAATTTAAAGTCAAAGTTTGAGTTTGAGTTTGAGTTTGAGTTTGTGATCTATAAATAGTATTCAAGGGATAATTACGTCATAATAGTTGTTATGTTATATAGTTGTGAACGCAAAACATTTGAAATGCGTTCTCACAATCTATTTAGACTACAGCTATATATGTGTCAAAAAAGTGAAGGAGACCTTCTGGTTTTACTAAGCTTTTTGATATAATTTACTATATTATATAGACTATATTCACGTGGTCTATTATGCAATCTTTACTGCACGACTTCTGCAAGCATTCTAAGCTGAAGAGTATAACTTTGCATTGTTCTATAGAAAAAAAAACAGAAAAAACACATGATTTTCCTGGTGCTAGGAAAATTGGCGGACAGGTCCTTTAGCCGACAAGGAAAAATGAGAAATTTAGACGACAGTTTTTATCATAATTGGTAATAAAAGTCTAATTGGTTTATAAATCAGTAGTTCGGTTGTGATAGATTCATATCAACTCCCACAGACCGTTGAGGCATGACCATGGCCCGCGAGGCATGGCCAGATGCGGTTAAATGCAGTCCAACCACATAAAGCCTCCGTTACATTAGTTGATGAAAAAACTAAGGTATACTTGTCCGCTTACAGATTAGTGTTTTAAATTGGCCAATCACAGCTTCAGAATAAGATTTATTGCTCAGTTTACTTAAATTGTCGGTAAAAATGTTCATTTTTTTGGTGTGTTGACATATTTTACCAGTAATTTTTGAAAAGATAGGTCAGTGCAACTCTTTAAATGATTAAATTTCTCTGAAGAATATTCGGCTAAAGAACATTAAATTTTGTAAAATAACTAATGTGGAGGTACCTTTAAGTCATGACCACATTAAGTAACAGTTAACACAACTAATTTTGATTTTTGCTACCATAAAAACCGACAACACAGACAGTAGAAATCAGATTAGGAGCTTCGATACCATAGTCAAACTGACAAGTATACTTCTACATTCATTTGGCCGATTTGGAAAAATTCCAGTGTTAAAATTCTGTAACCCATAGTGCATCAAGTTCAAAGTTTAAGGTATTCAAAATTTTTGGAAATTAGTGTTTCACTTTTCTATGTGGTAATATTGTATTATAATACTAGTATTCTTGGCTTTGTGTACTTCGTTTTGATGTTATTTTTCCGAAAGGGTTTCTATGTTTTCAAACGTTTGTTTGTTATGGATCCTATGAAGAGTCAATTTGAGTTCTTTCAACTGAGTCAAAGACAAAAAACAACTGTCAAAAGGCAAATCCTGTTTATAGAGGCAATTGAGCTAATAAGATTTCCAGATCTTTTAATGCAGTATTTTAATTTCCTCTGAGCTTAAAAAATGTGAGAAATAAGTAAAAATGTCTCCTGGAAAAAGTCTCCAGGTGGAATTTTACTACTGCGTGTTTTGCTTATTGCCACTATTGTCAATAGAGACCATTGTAGTTTAACATGATTTTTATCCTCATGAAAATTTGTAGCCTCTATAACAATAAATGGTTGAATCATTATGTACATGAAAAAGTTGTTTTTCACGAGTAATCATATAGCAAAACCTTAATTTTCAATAAACCTTTATTGATCGGCAATTTACGCTATGAAAAAGAATCAGCGGTCTCACAGGTAGTATGAAAATATTTTTTTTCATGGCGCTCAAAAAAAGGAAACCTCTAACAGAACTGCAAAATTAACAACGGTAAGAAAAAAAAACGCTTTTTAATGTCAACTTTGCTTTTAATTTGAAAGACTTAATATAAAACAATGCCTGGCTGAAATAAAAAAAAGACGTAGCTTGTGCAAAGCAAAAATTTATAAGATATCCTTGTCAAACAAATATTTATGTACAAGCTGATTTTTCATTACTCCTTTAACAAATTTGTTTTTTTACGACCTCAATAGTTTGCCTTGAGAAAACTCATAGAAGAACGGAGAACTACTGACTTCTTGCATCTATTGGAAATTTCGTTCTGATACGTTAAATGCTTACTATTCATGATACCATAGCTTTATGGATTAAAGAAGTTTTAAGTTCGCGTTAATGAATACTTAGGTTTTTAAATTTTTATGAGTTACTTGAATAACATACAGAAATACTTCAAATTGACACATAGCTCTAAAAGCTACTGAAGGAATTCTGTGAAAACCAAATGTTCTAAGACAAACACAAGTTGTTGCACATGTATACAGAAAACAGTAGTGCATACTTACGTCTATGGTTCAAATTGAGCCTTTGAGCAAAACATGTTTGTTATCTACTAACGTTAGCAGGGAACTTCTTATCGTTCCTTACAATAAACCACGTCAATACTATGCAAAATCAAACCACGTCAATACTATGCAATCAGAGACAAGAGAATACTTAAGCAAACTAATAAAAGTGCTTTTAGCCGAAAAAATTATGCAACAATTTTGCAGAGAAGACTGAACTTCTCATACGCACAATGCAATTCTTCAGCTTCATACGTAGCAATCAGATCAAAACCTTGAAATGTTAATGTCTGAGGTACTTAGGAGAAACTTCAATTCTTTTTACAACTGAAAAGGAATAAGAATTAGTCTAACTCATTTAACAACTGAGTTCTCCTCGAAATGTTATAGGTCTTCATTGGAAACTATTTGGCTAATTAGGCTAATAGAACGAGTGCTAAAATTCCAGCGAACGGCTTATATTTACTTTTAACTGAATGAATTGCTTCTCAAATTAATATTTTAGCGTTTTCATTCTTGACTTGTATTTCATTCAGTTAGTGTATGCCAAAACCCAAACTCAACTGCCGGTTTATAACCTATAATGTATCATATCCTAACGCAATTTGAAGGCTCATTTCAGCGCACAATTGTCTATCAAACTCGTTATGAAAACAATATTGCTTTTATACAACAAAGGAAGGGCAGCTCAATTTCAAGCTGGACTACCTTCGATCATTGTCTCATACCCAAAAAATTTATTGACTTTGTTACTACATTGCCTAATATAACCGAAGAGGAAGACTTTATCAACAACTCAACCCCCTCAGAAACGGGAGTAACTTCTCAGAATATACCTAATCCTTTGACTTCTGACATATGGTCACTTCCTATGGACATAAAGAGGATCTTGCGCAGTTATGATTTCGAAAGTATGCCGCTCTTCAGGAGCCATGAAGAATATTTCGCTGCTTTAGAAGGTTTGGAAAATATGTGGAAAAAGCTCGAATCATGCAGAATTGAAACAAAACTAACCACCATTCACGATAAAATTGATCATACAATATCATCCACACCCGATGATAATAGAAAGACTGTGATATCTTCCATCTTAGAACGATTCCCTAGTCTTCTTGAAGAAAACTCGAAAATTGAAGAAAACTTCCAGAAACTTAGCACTGAGCCATCGGCTAACAATGCTCTACGAAAAAGGAGCCAATCTCGTGTTGTTGGAGGATGTGTAATTCACAGTGGAAATTTTCCAAAAAGAATGAGATTCGATAAAAATGTGAGGTGTTCATGCGACAATAACAACTAGAACTGAAAAATTCTTGTCGGTTAAAGCTTATGAACTAGACGTTGGTATCCAGTATTTTCCATTTATAACCTGTTATTTTGAAATGCTGTGCTTTATTAAAATCCGTTGTGTATGCTTATTATCCAAATTTTAGTAGTTGAAAACCACTCCTTTAAACTAAAGTATGTTGGTTGAACATTATCCACGTCAGAGAAACAGGCTTCGACCTGTCAAAAGAACTAGAAAGTCAAAAATTTGTTGTAGAGTAGGATCCCCAAACCGTAGATTATCGTTCTGAAATGTTGAAATGGATACGCGCAAGAGTCGACGTTATAAAGAGCTGACGTTAGAATACGCCGCAACTTGTTTTGATTTAAGTAGAGCTGAAACCAAAAAGTTGCCCTTAATTACCCTAAATTGTTAGTTAATTATTAAAAAGGTACCTGAGTGGGTTAATTGGTCTCATGTTTGGTTATGATAGTTTCATATCAAGTCCCAACAGCCGCTGAGGCATGGCCATGGTCCGCGATGATTTCAAGATAATTATTTTTTCAATTTGCTTTCAGTGTCTTATACTAGAAGATAAAAATATTATTTTTTCCAATACTCGAATGTTGTAGTTTCATTTAAGAGCCAAAATAATTTGTCGCAAAATTTACCGTAAATTATCAACTTATAATTTAAATAAAATGTCGGTTCTCTTGAATCGGCTCTTTTCACTTCGGCTCTCTTTCAAGTCACGGTTTGAAACAAAAAATTCAACCTGACCACTTGCTTTTTATGAATAAAAAAACCTATATTGTGAGAAGTTCAGTCTTCTCTGCAAAATTGTTGCATAATATTTTCGGCTAAAAGCACTTTTATTAGTTTGCTTAAGTATTCTCTTGTCTCTGATCAAGAAGGCGTATGATAGTTTCATATCTACTGTGTTGTACTCTACTGTACTCTACTGTGTTGCACATGTACTCTACTGTGTTGCAGCAAAACTTGTGATAAATAGAGAGTGAATACATAGGCTTGCAATTCTTTATTTGGGAGTACATTTCAATCCCCACTGTGCTCAATTTAAGCAAAATAACGTTAACTTGTACGTTTAGTATTAAGTTATTTGTATAATACTTTTGATTTTGCATAGTATTGACGTGGTTTATTGTAAGGAACGATAAGAAGTTCCCTGCTAACGTTAGTAGATAACAAACATGTTTTGCTCAAAGGCTCAATTTGAACCATAGACGTAAGTATGCACTACTGTTTTCCGTATACATGTGCAACAACTTGTGTTTGTCTTAGAACATTTGATTTTCACAGAATTTCTTCAGTAGCTTTTCGAGTTATGTGTCAATTTGAAGTATTTCAGTATGTTATTCAAGTAACTCATAAAAATTTAAAAACCTAAGTATTCATTAACGCGAACTTAAAACTTCTTTAATCCATAAAGCTATGGTATCATGTATAGTAAGCATTTAACGTATCAGAACGAAATTTCCAATAGATGCAAGAAGTAAATACTTCTCCGTTCTCCTATGAGTTTTCTCAAGGCAAACTATTGAGGTCGTAAAAAAACAAATTTGTTAAAGGAGTAATGAAAAATCAGCTTGTACATAAATATTTGTTTGACAAGGATATCTTATAAATTTTTGCTTTGCACAATCTAAGTCTTTTTTTTATTTCAACTAGGCATTTTTTTATATTAAGTCTTTCAAATTAAAAGCAAAGTTGACATTAAAAAGCGTTTCTTGTCTTACCGTTGTTAATTTTGCAGTTCTGTTAGAGGTTTCCTTTTTTTGAGCGCCATGAAAATATTTTCATACTACCTGTGAGACCGCTGATTCATTTTCGTAGCGTAAATTGCCGATCAATAAAGCTTTATTGAAAATTAAGGTTTTGCTATATGATTACTCGTGAAAAACAACTTTTTCATGTACATAATGATTCAACCATTTATTGTTATAGAGGCTACAAATTGTCATGAGGATAAAAATCATGTTAAATTACAATGGTATCTATTGACAATAGTGGCAATAAGCAAAACACGCAGTAGTAAAATTCCACCTGGAGATTTTTTCCAAGAGACATTTTTACTTATTTCTCACATTTTTTAAGCTCAGAGGAAATTAAAATACTGCATTAAAAGATCTGGAAATCTTATTAGCTCAATTGCCTCTATAAACAGGATTTGCCTTTTGACAGTTGTTTTTTGTCTTTGACTCAGTTGAAAGAACTCAAATTGACTCTTCATAGGATCCATAACAAACAAACGTTTGAAAACATAGAAACCCTTTCGGAAAGATAACATCAAAACGAAATACACAAAGCCAAGAATACTAGTATTATAATACAATATTACCACATAGAAAAGTGAAACACTAATTTCCAAAAATTTTGAATAGCTTAAACTTTGAACTTGATGCACTATGGGTTACAGAATTTTAACACTGGAATTTTTCCAAATCGGCCAAATGAATGTAGAAGTATACTTGTCAGTTTGACTATGGTATCGAAGCTCCTAATCTGATTTCTACTGTCTGTGTTGTCGGTTTTTATGGTAGCAAAAATCAAAATTAGTTGTGTTAACTGTTACTTAATGTGGTCATGACTTAAAGGTATCTCCACATTAGTTATTTTACAATATTTAATGTTCATTAGCCGAATATTCTTCAGAGAAATTTAATCATTTAAAGAGTTGCACTGACCTATCTTTTCACAAATTACTGGTAAAATATGTCAACACACCAAAAAAATGAACATTTTTACCGACAATTTAAGTAAAATGAGCAATAAATCTTATTCTGAAGCTGTGATTGGCCAATTTAAAACACTATTCTGTAAGCGGACAAGTATACCTTAGTTTTTTCATCAACTAATGTAACGGAGGCTTTATGTGGTTGGACTGCATTTAACCGCATCTGGCCATGCCTCGCGGGGCATGGTCATGCCTCAACGGTCTGTGGGAGTTGATATGAATCTATCACAACCGAACTACTGATTTATAAACCAATTAGACTTTTATTACCAATTATGATAAAAACTGTCGTCTAAATTTCTCATTTTTTCCTTGTCGGCTAAAGGACCTGTCCGCCAATTTTCCTAGCACCAGGAAAATCATGTGTTTTTTTCTGTTTTCTTCTATAGAACAATGCAAAATTATACTCTTCAGCTTAGAATGCTTGCAGAAGTCGTGCAGTAAAGATTGCATAATAGACCACGTGAATATAATCTATATAATATAGTAAATTATATCAAAAAGCTTAGTAAAACCAGAAGGTCTCCTTCACTTTTTTGACACATATATAGCTGTAGTCTAAATAGATTGTGAGAACGCATTTCAAATGTTTTGCGTTCACAACTATATAACATAACAACTATTATGACGTAATTATCCCTTGAATACTATTTATAGATCACAAACTCAAACTCAAACTCAAACTCAAACTTTGACTTTAAATTAGAGGGATAGGGCAAGTTTTCACATTTTATTATATTTGGTAACTCAAAGTTAAGCGGTCAACGATTATTGTGTTTTTAATACTAAAAGTAGTCTTTCTTCAAAGTCAAATATCCTTGAATAGTGTTTTTAGATCAAAAATTCAAACACAAACTCGAGACTTCCATTTTTCTGTAGAGCAATCGACCAAAATCACCATTTTAATAAACTTGCTTATCGAAATCCATGCCACCCCTGAGTTTTGAATACTAAAAAAGAAGCCTTTTTCTTAAAAGTCAATTATCCTTGAATAGTGTTTAGATCACAAACTCGAAATCGAACACAATGGTTCCACTTTTAGGTAAAGTGATCGACCATGTTTCACATTTTTTTTCTACTTGCTTATCCAAAGCCATACTGTCTCCGGTTGTGTTTTGAACACTAATAAAGAAGAATTTTGTTTCAAATTCCGCGAGAAGTACTTCTCTGGAACCATTTGGTGCCCATTGGGTGTAAACAGACGCTGAAAACAAACAAAATTTGTTCAGCTAAACAACTAAATTTAATGTTTTTGTTTGAGCTCTCAAATGCGACAAGACTGTGCAAGAATGCAACAAGACTGCGCAACGAGTTTGTGCAAGAATGTTTCATGAGGTTGATTCGTTTTTAATTTTCTTCAGATAAACAATGACCAAATGAAATTTAACAAATTAGGAAGAAGTTAATATAACAAAAATTGCAAGATCATGTAGCGCTAAACTTTTGATGCATAGCAAGTTCACAATTACAGTCTCAGCTTTGAACACATCCTGAGCCGAAGCTAAGGTTAATATGAAACTCAACAAACGCATTGTCCTTCTGGCAAGCTATCCCAGCAGTTTTCTGTCTATACAAATTTTTGAAACGTAGGGATTTGGAAAATTTGTGTAATTCCTGACAACTGAAACAACAGGTGGCTCTGAATAAACAAACGAAAACAACTATATAGTGTAAAACCTGTTTTTTGATAATGTAGGTACGTTGTACAGTGCTTGTTTCCATTAAGGTACACACTAGAGAATTTTTGAAGCAAGCAATTTTTGAATAAAGTATAACAAAAGTTGCACTTCAAAAAAAGAACATATCAAAAAAACTCCTAAAAATTAGACTAGTTCGCTAAACAATAAAACCCTACATTGATTTAATTAATTAAGTACCACTTGATATACCATACCATGGATTTCTTAATTGTTAATTAAGAAATTAACATTGAGTTGAAAATTACTGAGTTAACGCATACAACATAGCTTCAGCGTTTTTTATATCTTCGAAAAAACTTCAAACACTTAATGAATTGTTGAAAATATTAGCGGCTAAATTCTATCGGTCTGTGTCAGTCAGGACACATTACCTAGAGATAGAGAAAAGCTTCTGTTGTTTATGCTCAGCGAGTCTCCTTTAGAGATAAGAATTGTTTTCATTTTTTAGAGAAACAGAAACAGCTTTTTGTAGATAGTTAGTAAACAAATGGTAACATTTGAAGGTATTAAAAGGAAGTAGTAGTAGGTACTAGTGTAACTTAGAACCAATAAGTAGTTGTAGTTGATATTAATAGTATCTAGTAGTAGTTGTAGGTAGTACTAGTAGGTAGCAGTAGTAGTAGTAGGTATTAATTGTAGATAGTAGTTATAGATAGTAGTAGTAGGCAGTAGCAGTAGTAGGTAGCAGTAGTGTTGTGTTCAATTCCGAAATGTTCGCTAGGCTTCATAACCCAATATGTTATACAGACTCTGTCGCTTTAAATTTCAAATTCCTTTGGATATTACTCTTTCCGATGCTCTATCAAATATCGTTACGGTGATGTTATTTTAAAATGTCGACAGAACAATAAGTAATCCAAAATTTTAAGACAGGGTTACTGAATGCACCGAAAATTTGATTCAAGAAAGAACAATAACGAACTCATTCGATTTTTATTGGCTTGAGGTGCTCTGATATTTTACTTCCAGAGTTTAATAGTTGAGTATATGTATATTCAGTGTGCTGGAACCATTTACTGAAGAAGCGATTCGCTTTTGTTTAAGATTTCAGTCAAAGCACGCATTATCCGTTAGTTTTATTCCCAATACGCAAACAAGACTTATTCGCTACTGAAGCTGTTTCTAGCAACCCCCCGCAGATACAAAGCTTGTGTTCTTTCTTGCTTAATTGATCAAGTGGCTAATTAACTTTTGAAAATTTAGCTATTTTTACAGTTCCAGTGGAAACTACTCTTCTTGTACAACATTACACTATTTGTTTGATTCAAGCTCTTGACGAATTCCTATCATTCTACTTTATTTAACTAACACATTCAGCTGCTCCTGCATATCATAGTTTTTCCACCAAATTTTTCGGTTTTTTACAGAATTTAATCTTTTTACTTAGCTCAATTTATTGTTTATCTCTCAACAATTTATCTCAAAAAATTTTTGCCTGTAAATAATCTTGCTCAATCCTAGAAGGGTAGCTGAATGCGTATAGAGAAATTTGTTTTCAAAAAAAGCATGCCCAGAACATCAAAAAGTTGTTTTTGTCTTCTGTGTTGCAACATTTTATCATTTTCTTGCCAAGGAGTAAATGACAAGGAGCATGAATTTGTTTTTTTAAGAAAAATCTTAATAGTTTTTTATTATGGTAGCTAGATAGTAGAAGAAATTTCAGTTTTCAACAAAGCATGCTCAGAACATCAAAAAGTTGTTTTTGTCTTCTGTGTTGCAACATTTTATCATTTTCTTGCCTAGGATTAAAAGACAAAGAGCATGAATTTTTTTTTCGTAAAAAATCTTGATATTTTTTAATATGGTAGCTAGATAGGTGTAGAAAATTCAGTTTTCAACAAAACATGCTCAGAACATCAAAAACTTGTTGTCGTCTTCGTTTGTGATAATTTGCTTGCCAATGCTTAATGGGACAGAGTTTAGCTATGCTGAAGGTCAAAATCCGTGTGCAAGATATAATATTATTGGATCGTGGAGACAAATAACAACATTCTTCAAGGCAATTAAATTGCCCTCCAGGAACTTATCTCCCCCCTCTCTCTATCTCTCTCCCTCTCTCTATCTCTCTCTCTCTCTCATCGGATTGCAAACAAATAAATACATAAACACATTCAGACATATATACATACATTTCACTGTATAGATATAGAAAAACATACACACATAAAACCAAGAACGTCTTGACATATACACACATTTACAATTTCTACCCACAGACATACACTTCAGCTTATACTCATAGAAACATTACTAAACTTAAGCACAGTTATATTTACTTATAAACAGATATACACTTTCATATATACTTTCATTATACACATGAATACGCATAATTATATAAATAAAACTCTCATTCTTTCCTTTCTTTCAATTGTTCATTCCTACATAAACATTACAATTTTGAACACATGTAAGCAACTATACGTACTTGTTTTGATAGAAATATACATAGTTACACATGTATATAAAAAAAATAAAGCCAAGCTTTCTACATCACACTGAACATTTGCAAAAGTATTGTCAACAAAAACTGCTTCTGACTGCTCTTTGACTTCTTTCAGACTACTTCAAAAACTGAGTTTTTCATGTCCTATTTGGTTGAACAAAATGAATTCCACAAAAATCATTTTTGAAAGCTCCTTCATTGCGAAAAATCCATTTCATGCCATTTTAGGGCTTCAAAAAATTTTTAAAATTTTTTTTCAGAAAAATAACGAAATTTTTGTATGTTTCGACCCCCACACTTCATAGGTGAATAAAGTGAAGTCAACAAAAAATCACTTTTGAGTGCTCTTTTATAGCGCAAAATCCATTTCAGACCATTTTAGGACTTTGAAAAATTTTGAAAATTTTTTTCAAAAAATTCGAAATTTTGATATGTTTCGACCCCTATACTACTTAGGTGAAAAAAGTGAAGTCAACAAAAAATCACTTTTGAGTGCTCTTTCATAGCGCAAAATCCATTTCAGACCTTTTTAGGACTTTGAAAAACTTTGAAAAATTTTCGAAAAAATTTTTGAAATTTTTTGAAAAATTTTAGGCTTCTGGTGTCTTATATTAGGTTTTTTATGTTTTCACCAAAAAGATTTAGTGAGAGTTCAAAACTTAGGTAACACCTAATTCTATATACAGCGAACATTTCAACAGCGGATATCTGCCATGTTACTGGAGGGCGGGGGGTCCGGACACCCCCCCTACAAGAACTCTCACCACCGAAAAACTGATTTTCTCTTAGTGAAAGCAAGTTTTTTGGTTAAGTTTCGCCAGCCAACTTAACCCAAGAACTTCTCTCAGGCTGGCGAAACTTAACCAAAAAACTTGCTTTCACTAAGAGAAAATCAGTTTTTCGGTGGTGAGAGTTCTTGTAGGGGGGGGGGGGGGGGGGTCCGGACCCCCCCTCCAGTAACATGGCAGATATGGATACTACTACCGTGTCCAAACATTTTTTCAATTTTCTGCCGAACGTAATCCATAATTATAGGAAGCATAAATTGTCCTTGCGCTTGATCTAGGACTTTTCGGAAGTAAATTCGGTAGTGGACCTCAACATGTGCCAGCCAATTGGTGATATGAATTAGATTTTTATGTAGAATTGATTAACTTTGATTTGAAAATGAGCTTAAAACGATTAAACCACATGCGAAACCAATTGTTATATACTCTCATAAAGTTGAAATAATCGAACGTTTCGAAAACTACTGGCTAGGTTCTGAAAAGAAAAGCGTTGAGATTCAAATGACCGCATATATGTTCAACTGCTTTTTTAGGTTTTCGGAACGCTCGATTATTCCAATTTGATGGGACAGACTAGTATTTGGGGCCCATGGACGCTGAAACGGAAGCGCTTGAGACAGTCGAGGCATGCAACTAAGGCATCCTTATGTCTTAAATTTGAACTTTGACCTTTGAGAAGATTCGAAATCGTTGCATTTTTATGGGACAAACTATATCTCTTATACTCACTTGAAATTCCATAATCCACCCACTTCAGCGTACCTCTCGTAGCAAACCACTTCGTATGAATTCCGCCCTTCCGCCTCCGCCTTTCCATCTTGTTCAGGTTCAAGGCTCTGTAGGGCTCTAAGCGTCAATAAACCACCCGGGCCCGCTCCGATCACGCAGATACGCGTTTTGTCACGTTTTGCTAAAGTTGGTTTTTGGCTCGAGTTGTTTGGCATTTTCTGTGAAATAACCATCTTGAAATTGCTCTTTTGAAAGCCAACACTTA
>NC_134481.1:42584136-42611636 GCF_964194025.1 Convolutriloba macropyga | reverse complement strand
TATGCAAATTCGAGTTAATTTTTTCAGCTTCCCACCCTAATGATATATTTTCAGGCCATGATAGTTTTGATTACACCCACGATATAAAATATCTTGATAACATTTTAACAACATTCTCGACGGCAAACGTCAATACATATAAAAAGTTGAATGATCTGTGCACGAACTTCATTTTACCATCAGGGTATATTATCATGAAAAATTAGCTGACCACCAAGATTTTTCATTTTCGTGCGCATATTATTTGCACACCCATTGAAACGGCTATTTTTTACATTCTGATTTAATATGGAATGGCACATGTTCTGTAACTGGGGGTTACCGGACTGAACGTAAAATCTTAATCAGTACTGATGCAGTGAAATTGCATCTTAGATCAGTACTGTATCAGAGCTCTGATCAGTACTGATGCAGTGAAATTGCATCTTAGATCAGTACTGTATCAGAGCTCTGATCATGTCACTTTTTAGACTTGGCACGTCTTGAGTCAAGTAATGCGCACAGTTGTTACTGTTGGTTTGCTTTCTTTTGGTAACGAAAGAAGAAGGCCACCACTTATAGTGACCTGCCTAAAAACTCCCCAAAGTGCAAAAAGAAACACAACATAACACGAGCGCTTACACAAAGTTCACTTGATAGAGGATGAGAGAAAAAAATTCTGATATCGCTCAAAGATACCAGTTATGGTCACTTTTTTCGGTCCATTGGAAGAAAGTCTGTTTTCGGGAAATATATCGGACATATTAAGTTTGTTTATGCTCAATTCAGAAATAGAGTGGTCAAAGTAGCAAATTTCATTTAAAAAATTTTTACTATTTTTTGCTAATTCTAATGCATTCATTACAAATTGTTTCTTCTTAAAACTCTACTTTGCTTAACTGCGCAGTAATCAAGACTTGTCGAAAAGTACTGATCAAGACTTGAAATTAGTTCCGAGTATATTACGAAGTTTCGTTCCACTGGTAACAATTTTAATAAGTTTTTATCTGTAATTAGACTTGAAATGAGTTTTCTCTCTATAAGTCGACACATCTTCATCTCTGTCACTCAACCATCTTCTGATAAGTTCACTGGAATCCACGGACACTTTTCCCAGAAGTTCTGACAGTTCGTTCACGTATTTCGTCTGGTAATCGAACGCTGCCAGAAGACTTGATATTTTGGATTCCTCGTCTTGTCGTGTAGCGATATCAGCCATCATTTCATCACTAGAAGGAACTTTCAAATCTCCTGGAAATGTAAAAATTATTGGAACAATTCTCAATTGAAACAATTGAAACAAGTCGAGCATTCTGCTTTATTTCTGCCAGCAAGCAGGGAAAAATGGCCTTTCGCAATTTGCGCCATAACGATGTAAGAGAGAAGGTTTTATGGGGGAATGGGTGTATTGAAGGGCTGTTGAACTACTTTACTAAATTTACCCCCCGGGTTGACCAAAATTATTTACCATAAAACGAACCATATATGGTACCCTACTTACCGTAAAACGGACCATATTTGGCCCATAAAAGTCATAAATTGTTTTGGTTGTACGATCCTGCTATGATTCTTAAGTTTCCATATATGGCTCGCTTTATGGTAAGTAAGTTTCCATTAATTTTTTTCCTTTTTGTGGAGAAGCTGATAACTTATGGTTAACATTTATGGTCCGTTTTATGGTAAGTAAGATAATATATATGGTCCGTTTTATGAATAGAAAGCTAATATATATTGTAAGTTTTATGGGTAGTACGATACCATATATGGTGCAATTTATGGTTAGTCAGATACGATACCATAATTGGTCCGTTTTATGGGTAGTAGGATACCATATATGGTCAGTTTAATGGTGAGTAAGATACCTTATATGGTCCATTTTATGGTGAGTAAGATACCGTATATGGTCCATTTTATGGTTCGTAATATTCCATATACGGTCCGTAATTTGGTAGGTAAGTTAACAAATATTGGCAGTATTATGGTAGAACAGAGAAGTATATGTCGGAAAATTCTCTTAAGTCCAGTTAAAAACTGACTTTCTTAATTTCCAGTATAATTTTTTTACTGGTTTCCCCCCTGTTTTGTCATGACGGGCTTGGGACAGGCAGTGGAGAAGTTACTGAACTAATTATAGGAGAAATGTGACCGAGCAGACTCAAGCTCTCCCCCGTTAAGAAAATGTACACCAAAAAAATAAAGATCAGAAATTTGAAACTTCATGCGCAAAAATTTTGTTTTGGAACTGCATGTGGCGCTTTGGACCTTTTATCAGCCAAACTCAAAATATTTTCTGATCAATGTATGTTTGGTAAGTTTCCATGAAATCCATATACGGCGTTTGACGGTTGGTAAGTTTCTTTTATGGTGGTCAACCCGAGCTCCCACATTCACCCCAAAACAATTGAAAGGTGTGGGGAGGTTATTGGGGGCAATTGAGGGGTGGGTAACCATATAAAAGAGCGGTTTGAAGTCAGAAAAATTACATGAAAATAGCCCACTGCTCCGGTTTTCTTAATTTCCTGTCAAAACTCCAGTCGAAAATTTCGAGGAATTAAAATAAAGGAAAACATTAAATAAACTTGTGCCATCATATGAAAAAATCTTCAAACGCACGCAATGAAAGATCTTGGATGTATAACGTCGGCACAAATTGACAACAACATAAGCGAAATACTCAATTTCTTTGTACATAAATCATTACTTACAGTTTCCTGCTATTCAAACCAAAATTACAGAAAACCGATTTTTTGCTATGTCATACATGATCCCTTCTGGAAATTTTCCACTTTTCCTAAAAAACTCAGAGGCCTTTTTACAAAATAACATATCGACTATATCTTGAGTGAAAAAAAACACTCACACCAGGAAAACTGTGCATTCGTAAGTTTTATTCGGTTAGATAGCGAGCACATCAAACATTTCTTTTTCTTCGTTTATGTATGGTCCGCAGCACTACGGTAGATAATTTGACTGAAAGCCTACAAAAAGATTGAGATACACTTGATGTTCTAAATGAGTTGATTGGTTTGAAGAAAAAAAATGGAAGAAAAAGAATGCATCCATTATAAAAAGAGAGCAAGAATTTCAGTGGCAAAAGATCACATAAATTAAAAGATAGGAAATAATTAAGCTCTGAAAGCTTCAAAATTGAAAGCTTCAAAACTTATGACGCAGAATGGACGTATAAGGCAATTCGTAGTGCACTTCTTTTCGATAGTTTTGTAATACCGAAATATTTGATCTGCTTCTTTTTCCGGACTCTAACAAAATCAATCATTTCTTGCTGTTTCGAGTAAAATTTGGTAGTTTTTCCAGTACGCTAATGATCCGTACGCATCGCGACTGCAGGCAGATTTTGACTTGCCCCATGTTTATGACTCCATTTATGGAAAAAAACGGGTGGGTAGGTAAAGACCTTGCTCCACTTTGATAGTCCATGAAGAAACTTTAGCGCTTTATCTCGATTTTAGCGACAGCTGATCTATAACTTAATCAAAACTGTTTTCCGCTGGATAGAGGAATTGCCCAAGTAGAACCAAACTTAGTGTTGAAATCGGACCTTGGCTTTGACCCAATTAGACCTCGTGCCGTGAATTTAGCTGTAAAAATTACTAATTTATTCTGCAAACGTTTCTGACACTTGATTGAACTGAATGTAAAATGTGCCATTCAACACTTAAATTGCACCAATAAAACCCGTGAAACGACCATACTAAACTCAAAAATATTTAACAAAGGAGTTCAGCAAAGATTATTCCATGAAAAGATTATGATAGAACCTAATTTGCTATGGAAAAAACTCACCCGAGTTGGGATTGCCTTGATTTTCATCGATAGATCATAGTAACTTCACAGCGGCTCCATTGGTGCATCTTCTATGACTTATTACTACTTGTTTTCGGATCATAGCAAACAATCAATCGCATATCTCTAATTTTCACTAGATTAAAAAATTTCTGAAAACTGATTCGATGCCTTCAGTAGAAATTAATTTGTCGTGTTTCCATTCCTGCGTTACATGACTAAATTTTGCCTTTGCTATTTTTTGACCTTCTAGGAATCGATCTCGTAATCAATTGTTGGAGTGAGAGTCATTGTACCTCTGCGTCATTAGACTTTTCCTTCTAGTATTCAAAATCAATATTTACTTTGTAAATTCGCTGGGAATAACAGAAGCACAGTTATTTACAGTTACTGCAAATTTCGTGCCATTATTAAACATTGTTAACAAAATACCAACGTGAGTCCACCAACGGGAATTGTGGCTTCCAAAAAACTAGTATGAGCGATTGATGGGAATTTCGGCTCCTATGAAACTACTTGGATCAATTGATGGAATTTTCAGGCTTGTGGGTTATTCAAGGTGCGCTGATCCATCGAACGAAATCAATTGGACCCCTACCCGTTTAACTAGACACGTGAAAAAATTTACCTTACTTTAACTAATTAGTACTTATAAGTGCTGGACTTTGTATTTGTAGTCAAAATCCCACACTAGACTTTTAATTTCTTTTTTAAAAGAATAAATTGGGTTCTAAAACTGCGAGGAGATTTTATTTTATATTTGCTTAATCATTCACGTTTTCGTCCGCGTGGTCGAAAGCGTTGATGATTGGGCAAATATAAGAGAAAATTTCCTCGCAGTTTTAGACCCAATTTTATTTTTAAAAAATGAAATTAAAAGTTTGGTGTTGGGTATCGACTGCATATTTTTTCAAGACAAATTATTGCAAAAAAAATTTTGAACAAATTTTAAAAGAAGCAACCTGAAATAACTTGTGCACACAAATGTCCCTGTAGCCAGAACATTGGGAATGTGTAGACCAGATTCTGCATTCCAATATACATCACACGGGGATTAGAGGGCAACATCACGTGCTTATAAAGGGGAGGGGCCATCCTGTTGATCGTTTTCAGTTGGATACTTTCTTCCAGAAAGGGAAAACTGTGCAGGTATCCAGTGCAGTAGATTATGACGTCATAATCGGAACAAGATCCGTCAATGAAACTTAAAAAAAGTGTGAAATGTTCTGCTTGTGATCAGTAAAGCATGTTAATGAAAATATCGAGCATGATTACGAAAGAAGTAAAGATGGCAATATCGGAAATTTAAGCAGCACATTATAATTTTATTCTCGAAAAACTAACTTGGGTGCATGTCAGAAAAAACAGTAGAGTGGTTAAACATGCATATGCTTGTCGGTTTTTTTTAAAAAAAGTGTAGTCCACATGAAATCATACAATTTTTATCTAGAAAAGATCTATGATCGAAAAAAAATAAATTAAACAAGGCGGCTCGTTAATGTGCGTTCGCACATGATGTTCCGACCCGAGCTCATCTACATTTTTGACTAAATTGTCAACCAAATCAAGAGATAACAAAAATAGATGTTTGAGTTTAAAACAATCGTTACACAACCTATCTACTAATTGAATTAATAATGCCATGCTTCATTACAGCACCAACGTGATCTGACATTGAAGAGACTAAGAGAAAAAAATTAGCATCAACAAAATTTTCGCGGCAAAAACTGAATATCTAAATTTAAAAGCACCTAGTAACAACGTCAAAATGCAGTCAGATAAAACCTTAACTACACAAGTTTACGTTTTCCTAACTATACAGCAGATGAAAAGTTTTCTTAACGAGACTAGGTAACAAGCCGACAAAAAGAACGAACAGTGAGGCGAAACTTAAAAATTAATCAACATTTTTTGCACCAATAAATTTCAAAAAACCTTAAAAAACATTGGTTTTTAAATAAAAAATCTTTGATAAATTACTAAAAAGTCATTACAAAACCAAAAGCACCCGTCTGTGGTCAGACTATGCCATAGAAACAAACTAAAGAGAAACTCAAAAAATTACAAACGATTTGCGAAAACACAAATTTTGCTACCATTAAAATCAATAGCTATCATCTTAATATTATGTATTTTTATTTCAACTGTTATTTCTGCTATTTCAGTTGAAGGATTTATACTGAAAGATTAAATAAGTTTACTTGGGGCACATTTAAAAACCATTGAGATCTGTTTTTACGCGATTGTTCTGAAAGAAGAGAAAAAGTAACACAAAAAATGCCCATTCAATAAACATTCAGAAAAACAAAACAACAGTGGCATATAATATCAATATATATGTTATTTCTTGAAACACGAAATTCGATGGGACCTCTCATTGTTGAATAGAAGTTAAATTTGACGAAAAGAACAACAAAAACTGAAAAGTTTGAAAAACATTTCAAAATGTTTGTCATAAACTTTGAGACTATTCGCTGTAAACTGAATGCTTCAGGTAACATCATTCATTCAGTCCTCAATTACAAGCCTATGAGATCTGTGAGAAATTTACGGCTACCTAAAGAACAAAAACAGCGAATTTTGGAAAAAATTGAGCGATAAAAGGGTCGAAGGCATTAAAAAAAGAACTTTTCACTTAACACTGTTCTATTTTAAAATAATTTTTCAAGAGCAATGGGAAAACCTTTTTTATCAATATAATTTCAAAAAATCAACAAATATGAACAAATACATTTGAAGCAAGAAAATTTCGGGAAAACACGTATTATCAACGCCATTAAATTCATTAGCATTCAACGGAAGCCAGTAAATACAATAAATGATGCCTCGAGGGGACATTAAGTTTGTTTGTCAATCGTATTTCATCCATAAGACCTTACAACAAGTTAATGACTATGAAAACAACAACAGAGAGAGGCAAAAACCACAAATTTTATAGAAAAGTTCCAGAAGAAAATGTCGAAGCAATTCAAATCATAAGCTCGTCTCTGAAAACATTATCTATGATCCGTTGAACTTCTTCCCTAGACCAATAGGGACTCTCAGCAGTAAGATGATATGATAAGATTTCAAAAGGATCCAAAAACAAAATAAAGTACCCGAAAAAAAATATGAAATCATTGACGTTTTAAAACTAAAAGGTAGAAGATGAAACCGCTTACCAGATTAATTTTGCCTGCAGTAAAACGGAAAGGAATTCTGTTAGAACCAACATTGACCAAGAGTTCTCAAAAAATAGGATTGGTTAATGTTCAAAAAAGTTTCGAAAAATTATTTTTAAACCCTTAACAGCCAGTAAACTCAATCTTTCAACGGAGCTCAATAACTATGCTCAGATATAACCCTTAGGGAGGAAAACGATGTTTGTCATGCATAGATAGTTAAAAAGACATCACAATAAGTCTTATGACTGAAAACAATAACAAAAACAGGCAAAAACTAAAATTCAGTAGAAAAGTGCGAGAAGAAAGTGTCGAAGACAATTAAACCATAAGCTATTCTCTGAAGACTTTCTCTGTGATCCACTGAACGTCCTTTCTAAGCCAATTGGATCACAATAATCTTAAAATTGAGATTATTTTAAGAAAAAAATTGAAATCTTGTAGAAAAAAATTTTAGAAAAAAATTGAAATCTTAGAAAAAAAATGAAATCTTGTGTCATTGAAGTTTTATAACCAATAGTTAGAAGATAAAACAGCTAAACAGAACCTTTTTTAGTTGCAATAAAAAGCAAGTGGGTCCAGTCAATACTGACACTGACCAACAGTTCACGAAAAAATTAGGATTTGTTATTTTTCAAATGAAATTTTCGAAAAATGATTTTTATTTTAACAGACATTAAATTCAATAGCTTTCAATGGAAGTAAAAAAAAAATGCTCACAGATGCCCCGGTGGGATTACATATATGTTTGTGATGCATTGGTATTCATTATGAGATCACAGTAAGTCTAATGACTGTCAAAACAACAAAAAAAACAGGAGAAAAGTGCAAGAAGAACGTGTCGAAGCCATTTAAACCATAAATTTTTCTATAAAATTTTTATTGGTCATCCACGGAACATTGTTTTCAAGCTAATGGGAGCTGTCAATATTTGGATAATGTGATAAGATTTCAAAAGCAACCAATAATACGAAAATATCCAAAAAAAATTTAAAAAAAATTGAAATCTTGTGTCTTTGAAGTCATATAACCAATAGTTAGAAGATAAAACAGCTGAACAAAATTTTTTTAGTTGCAGTAGGAAGCAAGCGAGTCCTGTCAATACTGACACTGACTAACATTTCACGAAAATTTTAGGATTTATTGTTCAAAATGTTTTCGAAAAATTATTTTTTTAACAGCCATTAAATTCAATAGCTTTCAATGGAAGTCAATAAATACGCTCAGATATAACCCTTAGGGAGAAAAACGATGTTTTTCATGCATAGATAGTTAAAAGACATCACAATAAGTTTTATGACTGAAAACAGTAACAAAAACAGGCAAAAACCAAAATTCAGTAGAAAAGTGCGAGAAGAAAGTGTTGAAGACAATTAAACCATTAGTTTTTCTCTGAAAATTTTCTCTGTGATCCACTGAACGTCCTCTCTAAGTCAATTGGCTTGTATTTATTTTTTGATAATGTGTATAATGTTGTGATAATGTGATAAAGTGTTCCAAAGTAACCAATAATACAAAAATATACAAAAAAATTTTCTTTTAAATTGAAATCTTGTGTCATTGAAGTCATATAACCAATAGATAGAACATAAAACCGCTAACCAGATTCAATTTGGTTGCAGTAGGAAGGAAGAGGGTGCTGTCACCCCTGGACTGACTTACAATTCACAATAATAAATTTATGATTCTTTAATATTCAAAAAAAAATCGAAAAATTATTTTTTAAGTCTTAACAGCCATTAGCTAACCCTCAATGAACTAGATATGATCACTTAATGCTCATTATGGAACATATTGCACTCTTAGTCAATGAATCCCTGCCATAGGACTCCAAAAAATTAGTAAAACTTCAAAAAGAAATTCAAAATTTCATTCAAAATTACGAAAACTCAGAATCGAAGCCAAAAAAAAAAAAACGTGAGCAATTCCTTGAAAACGACGTTTTTTGTTCATTGGGCTTCGTTTGACTGTAAAGGAGGTTTTTCATTAATAGAACGTCGATATAAAAAGTGACTTGTCTCTAGATGACTTAAAAAAGCAAAAAAAAAAAGAGAATAGTTTTATTAAAAAAAGGGCTCTCAAATAGAGTTCGAATTTTTTTTGATAGTGAACTTCCCTATGAGACCAGAACTAGTCTTTTTTATCGGTTTTAGTCTATTAGGAACACAAAATTGGATCATTTTTCGGCGTGAAATTTAATTTTGAAATACTATTTTTATAAAAAAAAAGTTTTAATTTGGAGAAAAATTGCACTAGAAGTGAACAAATATCACGTGTTCACACAAAACTTCAATCCTCGATAACTCCTCGAAAAAAACGAAATTCAAAAAAATCTTTTTAATTTTGATTTCTACGCTGGACCAGCTTTTTAATGATACCACTCACATTTCTCTACGACAAATATATCGATCGGCAAAAATTCACGGAACAAAAAAAACCCATTTGAGTATATAGTTCCTCCCCCCACAAGTGGGGTCGGAACAAAAAAATATTGAAAAAAATAAAGCCGAGACCGCTCTGTTCCTGCCATCTTACAGGGATTCGATCCAATTAAAAACAAGCTCCGGAATCATACCGTGTTTTGGTCTCGTATTTCCCGTTTTTTTATAAACGGAAGAAGTGCAAGAATATCCGAGGTACTTGCCTAACTTCACTTCCATTAATCTTGGTCAACAGAGGTTTTTCTTCAATCTGAGGGGGGAATTTTAGCCCGATTGGTTTGGTCCTGTGGCTAATGGTGACCTTGACAGCTTCTCCCACTCTCACACACTGCATGGCAATGTCCTCGGCTGAGAAAGAAGAACCCACAAGAAGAACACGCTTGCCTGCAAAATGGGTTGAATTAAATTAGCCCAGCTTTAGGTCTCAAAGTAATTTGGGCATGACTACCCCACGACTATTGGAGGTATGATGATCATAAAAACACACCTTCGAATTAACAATTTTTGTTAGATAAAATTTTTGCGTTTTCTTGTTGTGGCGGCTGAGCTTACTAACTCAATTACCAAATTGAATAGCGCTTCAAGGCCATTTCAAGCCTTAAAGCTAGAATAGTGTGAAAAGCGAAATTTAATGCTACATTCTATTGAAGTCATACGGATTTGTTCATTTTGTTCAACATTTATATTTAGCAACTATTATTAGTACACAATCGTCATTCATGAAGTATAACTCAAACTTGAACTACCTCAACCACCAGCAAAACAATACTACGACTTAACACTATTGCATCAGATTCTTTGCGATTGGATTGCGAATAAGCGTGTTATTGATACAGAATATTCGACGAAACTTCTACATGGTTAACAAACTTCCCATGACATCAAATTTACACTGAAAAAGTGACGTTATGGAAAAGAGTTCAAATTCTGTCGACATTATTATCTACAACCAATCAACAGTTGAATTTGACATGTAAATCCACGTGACTAGCAGCATAAAAGGAGCTTGAAAAACTACCAAAAATCAGTTGAAACTTGCAATTCTGATTATATTAAACTCACATACAGTGCGTATTGAAGCACACTTTCTTGAGCGGTAAATTACTTGTTATCGTGTCTTGTTTCTGTAGATCATATTAGTGATTGTACAGTTTTAACTTTAATTTGACTTGTGAAAAGAGAATTATCTTTGAATATTCTCAAAACTTCCTTTCTGAGGAACGAAGTTCCTAAGTAAGAGAAACTTTGTGCAAAGCATAAAGTCAGTTTCTCTTAATGGCTCTTACGAAGCCTAATCTAGTTCAACATTGGTGTTAATGAAACCAATAGAGAGACTTGCTAACATTAAAGTTAGAATATATTGTTATTATCAGATTTGCAACTGGTAAGACATACAGTTTTACAACTGCTTACTGCAGTAGGTTGAAACTTTGCATAGTTATAGCCAAGTTATAGGGCTACAATTTGTAGGAACGGGAGTTCCTAAATTCGGTTTATAACTTAAGTTACTAACAAAAACTCAGCAAAATTTTGATTGTTTCAATTTGAATTATTTTGTTATTCTGAGAGAAACAAGTTTGTTATACAGCAAAGCTGAGCGATTAGTTATCAAGCGTAATAGAGCAACAAGTAATGCAACGGTAATCTACACTATAGCGGATAATACAGTTCACAAAAGTTAACTGCAAAAACACAATATCCGGACAGATTTGAAACCGCTGAAACGAACTGGGCGGTGTAAAGTTTTCCTTGACTTTGATAGGAGAGCAGCCGTTTCATTTGGTCCGCCGACCCGGACAGTGGAAGGCAAACTGCTGTCCAATCTGATGAAGAGAGTGCCGAAGGCACCCCCCAAAGAGAATCAAACAAATCAACACCAACAGGCCAGCGAGGCGAACAGAAGAGTGCAATTCAATAAAGAAATTGAAGTGCGAACCCTGCTCAAAGGAAACCAACAAAGCAAAAGCGAACAGCAACCAGGCAAGTCAAGCACAACCAGCAGAGAGGAGCTTCAATCAACAGCTCACAGGTACGATAAGAAGCTTCAAGAATTAGTGGAAGAAGTTAACACTAAAAGAAGTCTTGGCTACAAAATAATTGAAGATTCAGATCGACCCAACAAATTAAAGGTCCCCTATCAACAGACTGTCCACCCCCTAGAGGAAGAAATATCCAAGCAACTGCAGCGTCGAAACAAGCTTGTGCAAAGCAACGCAACCCAAGACGTGAATGACAGCGAGAGCCACAACAACTACCCAACGGACAGCCCAGTTGCTCAAACAGTGCAAAATGGAGCAACAGCAAGTGGCCAAGAAACGGAGAATGTTTCAGAAATATCGTCAGCAAGGCAAAGGCGAGAGGAAAGGATGAAAAAATTCGATATCGAATTCGAAACCAAGATGCGACTGGAACAAGCACGGTTTGAGCGGAGAAGGCTGGAGCTGGAAATGCAAATGAAGGAACTGGAAACCAAGCATCAACTACTGGAGGAAGAGCTCGAGCTAGAGCGCAGAGTGAAGAGAACAGCATTAGAGAACGATGATGCTCGTTCCCAATCAACCAGTGCTCGAGACAAATCACCCTTCAACTGGACCCACAAGAAGAGAGATTTCTCTGACTGGGCCAGCAGGATCGACAACCTTCTAACACCAGAACGATCAACAGCTCGCTTCGAAGCAACCCCTGAAAGAAACATGTCTAGTCACTTCTCACGATATCGCAGTTCACGAGACTGATCCTCAAGTGTTGAAGACCGAGACGTTTCCCCCAGAACTGGTCTACTACGATACAACAGTGGGTACGCAGGTAGTAGTAGCCTACCAAAGCTGAAGTTGAACAACTTTGCTGGAAACCCTCTCGAATGGCCGGAGTGGTCTAGTATGTTTCTTGATACAGTGGATCAACGAACAATACCAGACTCAGAGAAGATGAGCCATCTGAAGACTCTACTGACAGGCAAGGCAAGGTCAGCAATCTCTGGAATGGGCTATTCTGGACAGTTCTATGGTGCTGCATGGATCATTCTGGAGAGGAAATTTGGAAGGCCTCATGTGATCATTGATGCACAACTGGAGAGCCTTCGCAAAGCAAGTCAGGTGAAACCAAACGACTCAACAGGTCTGATCAGTTTCTCAGTTATTGTTTCAAACTTTGTGAATGTGCTCAAAGAGTACAAGCAGATTGGTGATCTTCAATCAAGCTCGACATTGTATATGGCAGTAGACAAACTACCCCAAGTTCTCAAAGAGAAGTAGTGGTTCTATGTTGATGATAAAGATGAAGATTGGCCTGATCTGATTATGTTTGAAAAATGGCTATCAAGGATAGCATTCGTGCACGAAGGGTTTTCAGCTTTCAAGGGAGAGCGAAGAGAAGAAGACCGAAGAAGCACAAATAGAGACAAACGGTTCTCGAAATCGTCGAACTTCAGTGCAATTTCCAACGTGAAAGAAACGAAGCAAACGCAAAGTGATCACTGTCCGCTAGCTGATGGCACTCATAAAATATGGAACTGTCCACTATTCAGGAACATGAGTGTGAATGATCGGTACGCAGCAGTGAGAAAGCAACGCTTATGTTACGGATGTCTAGGCAAAAGACATGCACTCAAAGATTGTAAAGTCAATGCGTGCGGCATCAATGGATGCATCAAGAAGCACAACCGATTGCTACAGTCAGAAAACCAAATGGACGAGGGCAATCATGCAGTTAACGTAAGCGCAGCAACAATCAACCAGAGTAACGAAGTTACTAGCTTTCTTCAGATAGTTCCTGTCTCAATACAGAGCGGTGGCAACAGGCTGAACACATATGCTTTCCTCGATAGTGGATCAACGGTTTCATTCATCGATCAAAGTGTGCAAGAGAAGTTACGGGCCCAAGGCACCGGTGTGACGCTCAACATAGCTGGCATACACGGAACGAAGGATCTGAAGACAGAAAGGGTTCCTCTCAAAATAAAGGGATTACATTCAATGGTGCATTCAAACGAAGCGTTTGCACGCCCGTCAATCTCCTTGCGAAACACAAACTACAACTACAACAAGCTGAAGCAAAGCTTCAACCACTTGAGTGTTTTACCCAACAAAAGCTTCAACTTGATGGAAGTTGGCATCATCCTTGGTCAAGATGCTTATGAGCTACAACGCCCATTGGACTATAAGATAGGAACACGAAGTGAACCTTTCGCCGTTCTAACAGAGCTAGGATGGGTAGTCAGTGGACCCATGACGGGCAAAAGAAGACAAAATGTTTGTCATTTCGCCTTCACTGAAGATGTAAAGTGGCTGAGAATATCCAAACCTGATGGGACATAGAAACCTATGCTTCCAAAATCAACGTCGTCAGTCAGTCAAAAAAGGAACTGCAGGCACAAAAGATGCTAGAGAGTACGGCAAGTTTCACAGGCGAGCGGTACGAAGTAGGAATGCTGTGGAGTGAACCAGAGCCAAACCTACCGAACAACTACAGCTCAGCCTTGGGTCAGCTTTAATCACTGGAGCGAAGATTCCAAAGGGACCCAAACCTGAAGAATTTGTATCAACAGTCAATAGATACAGATGTAGAAAAAGGATTCGTAAAGACACTGGACGAGTCCGAAGTGAAAGGCACCTTCGGGAAGGAATGGTATTTGCCACACCATCCAGTGCTAAACCCGAACAAACCTGGCAAAGTAAGACGTGTTTGCAATGCTGCCTCAAAGTACAAAGAAGTATGCCTTAATGATAAGCTACTAGCAGGACCTGATCTGCTACATGGGTTGATTGGAACAATATTCAGATTCCATGAAGGACCAATAGCCCTGACAGCTGACATCGAATCGATGTTTCTACAAGTGCAAGTTCCCGAACAGGATAGAAGTTGCTTGAGGTTCTTATGGCGTCCAAGAACAAATGAACCTGTTCAGATATACGAATATCAGCGTCACGTATTCGGAGCTAAGAGTTCTCCAACTTGTGCAAACTATGCTCTCAAGCGAGTGGGACTGGACAACGAAAAGGAGTATCCGATTGCAGCAAAGGCAATACAAAACAACTTCTACATGGACGATTTCATCAAATCAGTAGAAACCCCGGAAAAAGCAATTGAAGTCTTCAACCAACTACAACCTCTTCTCTAACAACATGAATTTGAATTGAAGAAATGGATAAGCAACAACGATGCGGTTACCGAAGAATTCCCAGAAGACTTGAAGTCAATCAGCAACACAAAGCAAGTCGAAGTGGAACCCAATACGGAGGGATCCTCAGTGCTAGGACTACAATGGACCGTTACTGATGACAGTCTTCAAGTATGCACAGGTAAAAACAAGGAAGTTGAAGAACCTATAACCCAGAGGAAGATTCTGTCACTGGTATCTTCAGTATTCGACCCGAGCGGATTGTTTGCTCCGTTCAGTGTTCACATGAGACGACTTTTGAAAGGCCTCTGGACTAAGAATGGACAACATTGGGACAACAAAGTGGAGCCTAGTGAAGAAGAAGAATTCCTGAGACGGAAAGAACAACTTCCAATAGTGGCTGAAACAAGCATCCATAGAAGATACTTCATTAGAGAGAGGGATAAAACTGAGCTTCATGTGTTTGCTGACGCATGTGAAGACACGATGTGTGCAGTGGCCTATCTACGTTCACAACCAAAAAAATACTCAGCTGACTTAGCATTTGTCATTGGAAAATGCAGAGTGTCACCGATGAGGCATCTTTCAATACCACGATTGGAGTTGCAAGCGGCAGTCATGGCAAGGAGGTTGAAAGAACAGATAGTCAAGGAACATGAAATGAAGATAAATAGTTGCAGTTTTTGGTCAGACTCAACTACGGTATTGCAGTGGATACACAGTTCCCATCGCAAACAACAAGTGTTTGTGCCCAATCGAGTAGCTGAGATACTAGATACAACTGATGTTTCACAGTGGAAACATGTCAGCGGTATCAACAACCCAGCGGACATTGGCACCAGAGCAATCAACATTGAAGAACTCAAGAGAAGTGAGTAGCTCACTGGGCCGGCTTGTTTAAAAAACGGCCAGAAAGTGAGAGGCCGGAGCAGGTGAACTTAATCTTTGCATCAGATGAAGAGAATATACCCTCATCAGTATTCATGATACAGGCTGAAGAGAAGAAAGCTGTTATCCAGTGGGAACGATTCAGTAAATTTAACAGACTAGTAAATACAGTGGCATACGTACAGCGAGCATTGAACAAAGACAAACCTGCAACGCTCGTAGTCAACATTGAAGAAAGAGAAAAAGCAAAAAGCAACAATCTTCAAGTTACTACAACAAGAACAGTTTGGTGAAGAGGTGAAGTCTCTCAAAGCTGAAAAAGAAATTCCAAAAGTCAGCAAAATTCTACAATTCTCCCCCTTCCTGGATGAAGAAGGACTTATTCGAGCCAAAGGCAGAATAGGCAAAAGTCAGTTGGACTTCAATGCAAAGCATCCAATTTTGCTACATTGGAAACATCATGCGGTTGAATTATTCTTGCGAAACGAGCACAAGGACAATCAACACGAAGGCACTGAGCATGTGAGAAACATTGTTCAGCAGAAGATGTGGATGCTAGGCATACGGAACGCCTTAAGATCAATCAAGAACAAGTGTGTTACTTGCAGAAAAGGCAGAGCACAAACGATAGCACCAGTCATGGCAGATCTACCCGAAGAGCGGTTAGATGTTTCAACAGCCTTTAAAAATGTTGGAGTTGACTACTTTGGCCCTTTCATTGTGAAGATTGGGCGCAGAAACGAAAAGCGATGGTGTTGTCTCTTTACTTGTCTAACTATGAGAGCGGTGCATATAGAAGTTGTACCCAACTTGGACACAGATAGTTGTCTCAATGCAATAATGAGATTTATTGCGCGAAGAGGCAAACCCAATACGATCATCAGCGACAACGGGACAAACTTTGTTGGAGCTGAAAGAGAGTTTGCAGAGTACGTTGCGGCATGAAACAAAGAAGGGATCGAAGAACATCTAATTCAACGATGGATCAGATGGAAGTTCAACCCACCCGCAGCACCCCACTTTGGAGGAGTATGGGAGCGGTTGGTGAGAAGTTGCAAGAAAGCAATGTATCCAGTGTTGGGGAACAGATCAGTCACAGAGAACGTTATTTCAACAGCGATGTGTATTGTTGAGCAGACGTTGAAAGCGAGACATTTGACTCCAGTCAGCTCGGATGTTAATGACTGAGAAGCTTTGATCCCCAATCACTTCTTGCTTGGCAACAGGAACGTTTGCTTACCCTACCTACCCTAGAAATTTGTTGATCATCGAAAACTCTTTCGACAAACTCAAGTCTATGCAAATCTCATATGGGACAGATTTTGGAAAGAATATCTGCCAACTCTGAATAATCGGCAAAAATGTCGATCTACGTCGAACGAAATCCCTAAAGAAGGCGATCTCGTTTGGTTGATCGAAGATAGTGACAAGCGTGGATATTGCAACCTAGGTCGAGTTACGGAGACCATCGATGGGTCTGACGGTGTGATTTGATCAGCGATAGTTCGAACGAACGACGGAGTGTACAAGAGACCAGTAGTGAAGCTCGCCGCAGTACTAACTGGAAAAGATGTTTTCGCGATGGAAAACAGGGCCGGCGATGTGGCGGTTGAGCTTACTAACTCAATTACCAAATTGAATAGCGCTTCAAGACCATTTCAAGCCTTAAAGCTAGAATAGTGTGACAAGCGAAGTTTAATGCTACATTCTATTGAAGCCATACGGATTTGTTCATTTTGTTCAACATTTATATTTAGCAACTATTATTAGTACACAATCGTCATTCATGAAGTATAACTCAAATTCGAACTACCTCAACCACCAGCAAAACAATACTACGACTTAACACTATTGCATCAGATTCTTTGCGATTGGATTGCGAATAAGCGTGTTATTGATACAGAATATTCGACGAAACTTCTACATGGTTAACAAACTTCCCATGACATCAAATTTACACTGAAAAAGTGACGTTATGGAAAAGTGTTCACATTCTGTCGACATTATTATCTACAACCAATCAACAGTTGAATTTGACATGTAAATCCACGTGACTAGCAGCATAAAAGGAGCTTGAAAAACTACCAAAAATCAGTTGAAACTTGCAATTTTGATTATATTAAACTCACATACAGTGCGTATTGAAGCACACTTTCTTGAGCGGTAAATTACTTGTTATCATGTCTTGTTTCTGTAGATCATATTAGTGATTGTACAGTTTTAACTTTACTTTGACTTGTGAAAAGAGAATTAACTTTGAATATTCTCAAAACTTTCTTTCTGAGGAACGAAGTTCCTAAGTAAGAAAAACTTGGTGCAAAGCATAAAGTCAGTTTCTCTTACTGGCTCTAACGAAGCCTAATCTAGTTCAACATTGGTGTTATTGAAACCAATAGAGAGACTTGCTAACATTAAAGTTAGAATATATTGTTATTATCAGATTTGCAACTGGTAAGACATACTGTTTTACAACTGCTTACTGCAGCAGGTTAAAACTTTGCATAGTTATAGCCAAGTTATAGGGCTACAATTTGTAGGAACGGGAGTTCCTAAATTCGCTTTATAACGAGTCATTAACAAAAACTCAGCAAAGTTTTGATTGTTTCAATTTGAATTATTTTGTTATTCTGAGAGAAACAAGTTTGTTATACAGCAAAGTTGAGCAATTAGTTATCAAGCGTAATAGAGCAACAAGCAATGCAACGGTAATCTACAGTATAGCGGATAATACAGTTCACAAAGTTAACTGCATAAACACAATATCCGGACAGATTTGAAACCGCTGAAACGAACTGGGCGGTGTAAAGTTTTCCTTGACTTTGATAGGAGAGCAGCCGTTACACTTGTGGTTCTAAAATGAAAAACGATTGAACTCCGTTCAGATACTCCAATATTGTACGTAATTTTATTTTTTTTATTTTCATGATACCTCAATGGTCGTGGGGTAGACATACACATTACATCTTGACCTATGAACAGACTATGCTTCACCAAATTGTAATATGAAAGGAACCGTGAATGAGCAAAATGGTCATAATGAATAGGTCTACTTGAAGAAGCAAGCTGGAACGTGTGGGTCTTTCTCATTATAGCCCCCCCCCCACCCCCCTGAAATTATAGCCCCTCGGCCCCATTATGGTATAATTACCATGATTGGGGGACATAGGTTATATGACCACTAAGCTGTGGGGGGGGGGGGGGGGGGAGGTAATAATGGGAAAGACCCAACCGTGTATTTTGCAATCAGTATTTTATTTACCAAATTTTTAAGAAATTTTTCCAAAAAAAAGGAAATTTTATCAACCTCTGAATCTTTCAGCATCTATGAAGTATTTCGCATGCAGTACTTGTCCTGTGAATGTCTCCTCACCCGGTACGACACCAAATTGGGCTTACTAAAATGACCCGTCGCCACGATTAGGTAATCAAAAACTTCTAGAACATTCTCCCCTGCGACATCACCCAGGTCTCTCACAGTCACCTGGAATTTTCCACTTTCCTCATCAAATTCCACCCAATCAATCCACATTTGGAATCGGATGTGCTTTTTAAGTTCAAAATGCTCGCAGAACTTCTGCAAGTATTCCAAATGGTACTCGAAAGAAGGGAAGCACTCGAACCCTGTGAGGTTAGGGTCATTTTGGGGGTAGAGGAATTCCGGACACTCTATGAAGTGTTTTGGGTTATTAGCCAGCATGTTGTGGTATAGTGAAGAATGCGGCTCCATTCCGTCTTTGTCCACTTTCTCGATTCCACTGGAAAAACCAATTGGTTGTTACCTAATTTGTTATCGGAGAGACCGGAAAATTGGTAGAAGTTCCATGAACAATTTGCTTACAGCATAACCATTAAAAAAAGGTGCATTTTAGTCCGATAAATGTACTCAAATCACTTGCTAGTTTTTGTTATGTTAAGTAATGAAAATGCAACAATATTGCGCTAAAAACATACTTTAGCAAAAACAGGCTGAATTGACGGGAATTGCGCAACCCATGTTTGCAATAGTGTTCTAGTTTTAACCGCGAAATTGAGATACAAGCTGTGTATCCTATTTTGCGCGCGCTATGTATCAAGAATCTGTTCGATTTATGTATCTCTTCTTCGCTCGCAGCGTAACTCGATTACGCACTGAATGTATCCAATTTCCGCTCTGAATGTATCTATATTCCGCAATTGAGCCTGATTTAAAGCGCATTATTGAGCAAGTAAACGTGGCTTAAAGCTTTATTAACTCATAGCATTTAAAATGAAATTAACATTAACTGATATTCTAATTTTTCGCCTGAATATTTTACCATGGTTTTAAGGCTTTTATTTGTTTTCAAGCATCATCGTTTTGAGGTAATTTTATGAAAAAATGTTAAGTATAATAATTTCTGAAAAATCCCTCTGTTTCAATACAGGGTAATGGAAAATGAAATTACCATAAACTGGTAATGTTTATGCTAATCAATTATATTAGGGTTTATAGGTTATATTATTATGTTTATGGTTTCTGAAAAATCCATCAGTTTCAATACAGGGTAATGGAAAACGAAATTACCATAAACTGATAATGTTTATGGTAATCAATTATATCATGTCTGATAGGTTATATTACTATGTATTTGGTTGTCAATTATTCTAGCTTTAAGTCACTTCAAAAGCTTTAAAAAACTTTTGCACGCTCAATTAATAAAGCTTAAAGTCGCTTTTGCATGCTCAATTAATACAGCTTTATATCACTAAAAAAAGCATGCATTAAATCAGGTTGAATTGCGAGTTATAGAAACAATCAATGCGAAAAATAGATACCTAGAATGAGCGAAAACCTGCTACAAGACTTGTCACCTATTTCACCATTTTAAAATATCTCAATTCCACAAAAATGGCGAAACCACTTTTGCAAAAATAAGATACAAAGCTTATCTCCTAATTTCCTTCATTTTACCTAGTTTTCGAGAGTTTCTGACGAAGGGAGAAATTTTGATATATCTCTGCGGTGTTATGGAAGTGAAATGAAAATCAGACGAGTGAATAGTTATTTTTTTCACATTCTTTTTTCTGAGTTATTTAACTTGTTGGTTATAATTACAGACATCAATTAGGATAATTAAAGAAAGGAGTATGAAATAATATCTATCTTTGACATCAGAAATTCCATCACGGCCAATATCAAGCCGTCCATAGTAATTATTTTGTTTCCAAGTATTTTTGCCTCATAGCGACATCAATACACGAAATGCTGCTATGTGTTTCGAACGATGAGAGAAAAACTTACAAATAATCCTTCTAAGCTGCACAAAATATTGAGACTTAATTCATGGGGGGAACAAATGGGATAGAAAGCTAAAACATTGTCTTCTCAACCACACTGGTCTCCATATAGAAGTGCTGTTATTTATTTTTCATACTAGTTTTCACCCAGTAAAAAACTGAACGCTGTTTTACTCTTGTTTACCAAAAGCAAATATTCTTACAGTTTCTGCAAAGTTTTGGTAATAAATTTTACCATGCTGAAGTTTGTCATTTTTTAAAATTTGCAAAGTTTTTCTGGTTACACAAAAAGTTATTCTTTTTTGCTTCGTACTTGTATTGCGGAAAGAACCTCGTGATATTTTAAAAACTCAAATTAACAAAAATAATCTATTTAGGTTTTTGGGGTCTCCAGTTGCATCTGATAAGAATTGTGGCTTTCTCAATAGGATCCAAAAAATGCAACGAAACTGACATCTCATGTAATTTTCATTCAGGATTTCTATATTTCAAATTATGATCATACTACCAACTTGTGAAAAATATGAGTTTCTCTTGATGTCAAATAAACCTAAGATCGCGATTCTGCGACAAAAAAAGGGAAAAATTATAGAAGTTTACCCTAGTCAAGAAGACTGAACTAATGCGGCGAAAAAAAACCGTTATTACGGTCAATTAAACGTAGGAAATCATTGGTAATTTCATTCTAGGTTTAAACGTAGGAAATTATCGGTATACTCGTTCTACGATTAAACGTAGGAAACCATCGGTATCATCAATATACGATTAAACGTAAGAAATCATTGGTAATTACATACTATGCATAAACGTGATAAATCATCGGTATATTCAAATGTTCATCCTGCGTTTAAACGAAGGCAATTAATAGGATATTTATCCGACGTTTAAACGGAGGAAATTAGGGGTACAATCAACTTACGTTTAAAAGCAGGAAATTATCAATTTGTTCATCCCACGTTTAAACGTAGGAAAACTTTGGGTTGTTCATCCTACTTTTAAATATAGTAAAATGTTCATGCTATGTTCTAACGTAGGAAATCATTGATATGTTCTTCATACGTTTAAGCATAGAAAATCATGGGCACGTTCATCCTACGTTTAAATGTAGGATAATCATCGGTATGTTCATCCTACGCATAAATGTATGAAATCAATCGTATGTTCCTCCTACATTTCAGCGCAGTAAATTATCGGTATGTTCATCCTACGTTTACACGTAGGCAATCATCGGTTTGTTGATCCTACGTTTGAACGTATAGAACCATGGGCTATGGAATTTCTAAAGTTTCAATACGTTTGGGTTTGCACGATTCTTTATGTTCGGTTTGAAGCGTAAGAAATCGTTTTTTTTTTCTATACGAAACTTGCTTTTTTCTATAATATAGTCATACATTATGATACTAATCTTTTCGAAGAAATTCTAATGGTACTTGCTAAAGAAAAATTCAGAAAGAATGTGCAAATTTATTTAAATTTCTCCTCTGTAGCTAGTTGAACAAATATGAATTTCTTGATTTAACTTTTAAAAATTTTAAAATCTAACTTCATTTTTAAACACTGTGAATTCTGTTGATTAATTCGCATTCAGTGAATTTTGATTTTTTCTTTTGGTTCAAAACCGAATATACCGATAGTTTCTTATACTTGAACATACAGAGATTTGAAACCAAACATATCTATGTTCGCAAACCTTACAAACCAAAAACTTCGTACGATTAAAAATGGAACATACCGACGATACCGAAGAAGAACCTAAGGGCTTTTTGTCGTTTCCGTCTAACTAAAACCCAACACACCGACGATTTTCTTGCGATTAAAACACGACAAAATCTGAACTACGGTGGTCTTATTAGTTGGAAAAAAACCGACAATGACTCAATTTTCCATATTTAGTAACATTTATCTTTATATGTGGTAAATTCAACAATCAACACTGAAACTTACTGGTTTGGTTCCTCCTTACCTGAAATTCCAAATACCCCCAACTTGTGAATACCTCTCATAACACACCACTTCGTAATGCCCCTCCTCCCCGTCAATACCAGCCAGAGTCTGCAGGGCTCTCAGGGTCATCAGACCCCCCGGGCCAGCCCCGATAACACACACACGCACTTTGCCTTCGTTTGTCATTGACAATTTAGTTGCTACTTTGAGTAAAAATGATAATATTATAAGCTAGCTAAACGTTTTAGCCAACAAACTGAACCGTTTGACAGTTTCAACAATCGCCTCCGCAATTGCAAAGTGGAAGGCAAATCTTGATTAGTTTGAGCGGGCAATTTACTGACCAATCCAAGCCTATCTGAAACCTATGCAAGTCTTTAGTATTATGTAATTTAACATTGAGCAGTTGGGAGCGGGATGAGTTTGGAACGAGAGGCGGTTGTTCAAAAGGTCCGAAGCGTTTGATATAAAAAGAATTAGTCAATGATGCTTTATTATTACTCAAATAAATATGAGTTCAATCTGGTTAAAACTGATCCACTGCTAATCAGATTCAGTTCTTCTAAGAATGAAAAATTGAGTTTTCAGATTGATTTATTCAATTTCATGACCCCTGGCGACAATTGACAAATGATTGAAGGGCATTTGGTCATTTCTGAAGACAGTTTGAGTCAGATTGTCGTCTCCGAATTGCTCTAATCCTCATAAGAATCTTCATAAGGGACATATTGAAAACACGATATGTCATAATTGCAGGTCAGAGCAGAGCTGTGTGATGAAGACGTTCAATCAAACGATATGCTCGGAAAGTCGAACTGAGAATTTGAACTATTGCACATAATTCAACTTACGAGATATATCTTACTGCATTTCCAGAATTTTCAGCGCAACTTTATTCAAAAATTTTTCGCTCACAAAGATTTGCTTACAGTGTGTAGACTTCAGCTCGTTTTTAATTCTACTAAAGTTTCCTTCAAGCAGGATAACTACCGGTCGCTTTTTTATTACTCAGCTTTGGAAGGCAAAAATGTGGGAATAAAAGTACTTATTTGGGAATCGAGGAAAACTAAAAATTACGAGACCAGAAACGATGCCAAGGCGAGAAAAAATCCAAGTGTTTTTATTGTCGAGCTAAAGTCAAAAAAGCGGTTTTGTTGCGATATAAAGTAATGATTATTTTTAAAAAGTTTAATCTAGTATTTTTAGTTTAATTTGACGAACATTTGTGGGTTTTTCGTACCATTTTTCAACCGCGTGACGATATCAGATTTTTGTTAGCAGGTTGAAAGGAACAGCCTAATGTAAATTGCGCATAAGATACCCTTGACAAAGCTTGACAAGAAGCTCTACTTGTTCAACATATACTTGTATAGAGAAATGGAAGCCTTGAGGAACAAGGAAGAACGTGAGAACGGGTAAAAGAGATGCCCAAGTTCGAGAGCGTAAGAGCAGTTGGTGTAAATGGGTAGCACACTAGGCTTTCAAGTATTAGATGCCGGTTCGAGTCCAGTACTGGTCGAGTTTTCCAGCAGGTGCGCACTGCGGAAACTCCCTAACAATTTTGTCTGTTCCCGGACGCACCATGAACAAGGCTGAGCCTATAAATTAATTATTTCTTGCTCAAAACTTTTTCGAAAGGGACTAAACCGATTTCCATGAAAGATTTTTTAATTAAAAGCCATTACACGTCTTATTAGACTTAATACGTTTTCTAAGGAAAGTTTTCGAAAGAAGGAGAATTATAATAATTCTTTTTCTTTCGGCTTAATGCGACCCATTCGGCCTCTGTATTTTACCTCCTGTGACATTCGAGATGATATTCAAGCAATACTCATTTATCTGCTAAAGCAACTAATGATCTTTTTGACGTCTCAGAATAATCAAAAGAGCAGTTAGTTGATAAACTTTAAGGAGCCAATTGAACAGTCAATTAAAACGAATTGTTTTTGTCCTGACGTTGACAGAAAGGTGTCTAAGAAATACTGACAGCATAAAGAAGTAATGTCAATTTTGAATTCGACCGTTTGGTGTTATCGGAGGCTGTCGTGGTTTGCAAACTTTTTGCAGATGCGAGCAACGCGTGCTTGTTCTTGAATGCGACGAATTCTGGAGTTGGGGTGTGTTAGTGGGGGTTGGGGGGGGGGGGTGTCTGACCTAACATAGTTCCAGGTTTAATACAAATTAAAAAGCTTCAAATTTAACGTGTTCCATCAGCCTTTTCAAATGATCAATTCAGAGGGTAAATAAATTTGAATTTTTTGCTTGGTTTTGCTTTGCCAAACTATCTGGAAAGAAAAGACTAAAAGCCTATTTTTTCGAAGAATTTAAAAATTGCATTTGTATCCAATCTTATGCGCTCTAGGAATTCAAAAATAATCAAAACCACAAATATTTTTATTTAATTTGGAAATCGAATGAGAAAATTTCTATAGCAATGAAAAATAAAAAAACAAGCCCTTTGCTCCTATAACTTTAAATCTTCCTCGAAAAAAATTTCAGAAGAGCCTGCAATTGACATGGAGGCTCGGTAATAGGCGTTTGTACATAATGTTCCGACCCCGCTCATCCAAACTCTTGACTGACTCTTAATTGGCCACCAGAAATGGAAGAAATAGAAAACGTCCAAAACATTTTAATATCGTATATATCGTTCAACAAACCACTTATAGAAAAAAATGCCACTTTAGAGGGCCGAAGAGAATTTTTGTTAACAGAAATAATAGAAAGACCATTAAATAAATCAAAGAATAGAATTACGACCAAAACTCGATATCTATAATTTAAGAAATTATTAACATACCCAAACTTGCATCAGATAAAACCTAAACAAAACGAAATTTCCTACACATCATTAACAAAGATACGGGAACTGTCCTCATTGCGACTGGGTAACAGTTCGACAGAAAGAGCAAAAAGGGGGCGAAGTTAAAAACAATTAATCGAAAACAATGAAATCTATTGTAATGAAAATCATTAGATATTAACTGAAATCATATAAATGATCATTTTATTTATATCGCCACAGGAAGCGAGTAAAACCTGTCATTATCCCGTGTATATAACTCGACAACGAAAAGAAGGACAAATACCAGCAAAACTGAAATATTCAATTAGTTTGGGTGAAAATGGCTGTGATTCCGTTAAAACCTGAAAATTGTCATTAAAAACATTGAAAAAGTTAAATTGCGCATTTTTTTTTGAAGCCAATGGGACCTACCATTATTGCCAGAAATTAAATGGAGATCAAAATCTTATAAAATGTACAAATATATAATAATGACAAACAGTTTACGAAGTCTTGTACTAACAAAGCTGATAAACACTTAGTTGAAACTAAAACACTTACAAAGATTACACTATAGTTCACTGGGGAGGGATGGTGACCTCTCTTTACAGAGACTGAGCTATAAATTGACCGAACGATGATTTAAAACATGGCGAAGCTCAAAAATCCAAATGTTTTAGAAGGGAACTTTTTTCAAATTTATCAAATAAATAAGACTTCTACTGGAATAGATGAATTACGCTGCAACAACTCACGCAGCCAAGTGCGCCTGTTATAATTCAGAGTACGTCATAAGACTACAATATAACAACAAACACAGGCAGAACATAAAACTTTACAAAAAATTTTTCGACGCCACAATATTGAAGGAATTATAATTGTACGATGTAAAATGCAAGAACTCTATCATCATTTGCTTTTCGTCTGATTATCAGGGCCCTTTTCTTATAAATTGAATACTTCAAAAAGCAACAAAAACGAAACCCAAAAACAGAACAGTTGCAAAAACTCATAATTTTCAGATAAAGCTAAATGGTCGAAGCCATCAGTCAAAAGCAAAAGTTATAAGCAACAGCAAAAGTTTGTTCGAATGAACAAAAGTTGTTGAAAATTTGGTTGAAAAATAGTGAGGTTGAGCAATGACAAAAATAAGAGCCAAAAGAGAACAGTTGAAAAAATCTTGTGTTTTTAAAGAAATTCTCTTGAAAGTCATTTAAACAATTAGCTATTAACTGAAATCTTCAAATAGTTTCAATTATGAGTCTTGGTCAAGCATTTGAGACCGATCATTATTAGGTGTAAGTTGTGCAGCAACAAAAATAAAGACAAGCAGAGTGGGTCGGAACAAAAAACTCTACGCTTGGTGGAGTTTTCTAATGATACCATCCATCCTGCGGTTGACAAAAAACAGCTGATAACTGAGCATTTGAACAGTGATTTATTCTTGCTAAATATTGTTGCGTGTTGAAAAATAAAGTTACAGCCTTGATAATTGCTGTGGCCAACTAAACCAGACAGAAAAACAATATTCCTCTCAAATAATATTTCCAAACGCAATATGAGAAAATTAATACTTTCACGCACAAAATGATTTTAATAGCCCCTTACGAGATCAAACTTATTACCATATCATTATTATATATATAAAACCAAGCGCATACAAAGGCTAATAATTTTTATGCGAGTAGATATTCAAAACGTGTTTATTCTATAAGTCTAGAATACTTCACATCAAATCACGCTTATTTTATGCTTTGTAAAACAAGTCGGTAGAATTAGTTAGCTAGCTAGATAGCATCGGTTCAAAAATTGAGCTTTCAGCAGATGATGCTTAATTGTAGTTAATAATTCACGTGTATCGAAGCAATTTAACGCTAGTTTATCTCAATATCGTTTTATGTGACATTCGTGTTCAAATAAAAACATTTAAAAAACGCGTAAATAGCGTTTCATCAAATTGTTTATTTTTTGTTTTGTTTCTCTGCAATTATTGCGAAATAGGTTTCCTTTCGTTATAACTTATTCATCTTTTCTTTACCAATTTTGAAGATAAAATCAGGTTATTAAGTATCGTTTAATCTGAAGCGAAGAACATGCCCCGAGAAGACGGTAAGTTTCAGCCC
>NC_134481.1:42527755-42583936 GCF_964194025.1 Convolutriloba macropyga | reverse complement strand
ATCTGTTATCATTTAGTTAATTAATCATTTACTTTAATTTAAAACTCATGAAAAGCCCGAAAAAAATTCATGCGCATCTGAACCGTGCAAAAACACTTTTCAATTTTTTTCTCTGTGCATACAATTTTGGTTTTCGTAATAAGTAAAACAAAATGAATCACTTTCTATAATGTTTTATTTTTAATTAAAACGGTGTTTTGATCAAATAGAGTAAGAAATATGCTTTTCGATACCCAGTGGAAACAACCAAAATATCTATCATGTTGAAGAAAAATAAGTTATCGTAAAAATCTCTATTCATTGCTTTCTTGAGAAAAACTAGTCGTTGCTTTCTACTTATTTTTATTACGTTATGGCTGGTACACATCAATCTCACGAGAAAACCTATTTTTAAATTCCGAGGAATCAATAATACATGAGGTGGAAGCACTTAGTTTCTGTAGTGAATTTCATGGTTTTTAATTGACATATAGGTGAAATATATCTTATCAGTCATTCCATTCTGAAATTTATCGGTTTATCTTCACAAGGGTAGCGATTGAATTATAAAAACTGAAAAAAAATAATTCGTTCTTTTTCCTTAGGAATTTTGTACTTAAAGTTGCGTAACATTTTTCTTGATTTGAAATATGTTTCTGGTAACTTGCTTAAATGATTTCTTAAGTAAATGAAATCAACAAAAAACTAAAGATAATCAACAGAAAATGGAGTTAATTGGTTCTCATTTTTTTTTCATTTCTCTCGTAAACTTAACTGATGTTTCCTGTTTTAGTCAGCCCAAAAACACCGGTTATTTTTTAAAGCAAATCCTAAAAGAAAATGTTTCATAAAAAACGTAAGGACCAGTAAAAAACAAAGAGTGAGTACTGTTCCAATTAGTTTCCCTTTTGTCTAATTGCATTTCATGATTATATCTTTTTAAGTACTTTATGTTTTCCTAAATAATGTAAGTAGAGGTTTAAATTTTCAAATTTCTGGAAAGAAGATTTATCTATTTTATTGAGTGAGTGCTTTAAGGAGAGTATACATGGCTACGTATCTGGCTACGCATCTGTGTCTGGCTCACGCACACTGGCTACGCTTCTTTTTTTTATTTTGTCTTTCTTCCAATAATTTTTTTGTATTGTCATGTTTTCTACTCACATTAATTCTTCATTTTAATTAACAGATTTTAGCGGCCTAAAAATGATGTTTTTATCCCTACGAATGGTAAACAAAATGTGAAAAATCAATTGAACAATTTTTCGTTCACCATTTTTTTTTTAAAATGTGCGATTTACATGTGAATTATTGCGATTTAGGTATGAGAAGTTATTAATTGTTAAGAGACTCGTCCCAGATCGTACAAGATTCTTAAAGATTAACTTATTTTACAACACTTTTCGAGATTCTCACAAGACATTGTTAAATCTTATGCGGGGCTGACCACCCCGAGTATTTCAGTACTGAATTTGACTCTTTCAATATTAACTTGTAAAACCACTACTGAAACAGCTTATCTTTAATGAAAAAGTTGGTCATTATGACCAGAAAACATACAGATCAACAGAGATACCTTACAAGATTAACTTTTGTTTTCGACTCGCGACTAGTATTTTTTTTCCATTTTTTTCTTACTAATTTTTTGAAACATATTATTTGTGCATTGATCTAGCCCTATTCAAGATTTCTCCCAAAAATTGTTAAATTAACTTAATTTTATGAAAGTTCTGTGACTACAACTTTTCATAGACGCCATATTATGAAGTTGTAATTTTGAAACTTTTTCAATTATGAGGTCAACCCGGGCTATAAATGAAAAATAAACTTAATTTCAGAGAGCAGTGAAGTGAGTGAGACTCCAAGAGGGAGTGCCGCAGGGGGAGAATCAAGCAGGGTGGACCACAAGGGTTCATATGGAGACGGAGTGCTTCCACCTCTTCAGGAGTGGATTGACAAACAGTACAAGGATGTGAAAAAAGACTTCCATGGAATTAGAGAGAAAATTATGGAATCACAACCCGACAGGTTGAATCAGTGTTATTACGAGTTCTTGAAGTATCCTTACCTACTTTAAGAATTCTATATAATGCTCTAGCTAGAATACAACCCGAGGTTTCACTTCGGGTTGTATTCGAGGTTTCACGAGGTTTCACATCTTCTCTTTTCGTTTAACTTTCACAGTTCTAAAGAGTGGGCATGAGGATATGAAGTCCATTCCGCGCTCTTAGATAATGGGGCTAAGAGCGGAAGAGTATTTTGATTTTTTTTACGAAAAAACTAATTACACTAAAATATACACTCTTCTTTTAATCTGTGCCAAGAGTTTAAATTGGATTGGATTTCTACTTGTTTACTAAATACATCCCTTGTTTACAACATTGAGACAGATATTTTTGTTCCTACACTCTTATTTTCCGTTGCTAGAACAAGTAAAAGTAATATGTGCCATTCAACAAAACAAACACTTCCTTATTTGAACTTTTAATGAGCAAAAACCTTTGATTCCGAATCAACGTTTGATAACAAAGATTTGTATTAATTTAGAGATTTTATTTAAAAAATATGTGCCCTAGAGATGAGTGAATCTAAAACCTGCAAGAATCTTGCAAGCTGATTCAAAACTTTGCAAGAGTCTTGCAAGATGTCAATCCGGGCAGAAACAAATCATGGCACTATTGTTTAAGAAAGCACCTTCGAAGCAAAATTTTGTTCAATAAACAAGCTAAAAAGGTGAAATCCATGGAAAAATCTTTAGTCCTGATTCAAAGTCTTGCAAGAATTTTGCAAAAATCTTGCAAGTTTTTCAAGTCTGGAAAATTTTCTGAGTGTTTTTGGAAAACAAAACTAACTGAAAACTAAATGAATTGTTTTTTACAATGGGTTAACATAACTGATTCTGATTCTAATTTTTTTCCGGAGTACCTTTCGAATGAAGAATCTTGCAAGTTTCTTCTATGCTTTCGAATTTAAACACGATTTTCCAACAAACAACTAGAAACATCTTACACCATCCACTATCATCTTAATGGCTTAGTATAATAATAATTACAAAAATACAATAATTTAAAATAACTAAATGATTTAATACTTAATTTAAAATACTTCCGTTTTCTTGAAATCTTTTCTTAAAAGTTTTATTTATCAGTTTTGATGCTGATAATACGATTGAACATCACATTCACTGTTGAATTGATTTCTACTGATATTGTTTCGTTTGGTATTGTTCATAACGTTTCATTTGATCTTTGTGTTATCTACAAAGACTAATTTCACCTATAATTTCAATACCTTCGTGACAAATCATTCTTCTGGCTGAAATACATTTTATAAGTAACAAAGCGCAAAGTTTTTTTTTACTTGCTACGCTTAATCTTTTATTATTATTGGCCGCCAAAATGATCAACGGTGCTGTCTGTGATGGAAACTCATAAGAATAATGTTTCATTATAACTAAGTCTCTCGAAACAAGACATTGGACAATAATACTTTATTAGGTACTTTACAGATACCTCGAAACTGGCTATGACAAAAAATATCGCAAAGCATAGAATTTGTGTTAGAGAAAAAAGTATATATATTTTTAGGTTAAAAAAATTCATCCAGTCAAACGAGAGCTGGAATAATAAAGAAGCTCTATTTTTTACAGCCTCAATAGCCAATGAGTTATTATTGCATAAAAGTTGGCGACATTATTTTAATAAAAATAAGATTCTATAATAATTCAGCAAAATATGGGAATCATCTCGCTTGAGACAGAATTTTTATTTCAATTTGGGTAATAAAAAATTACAATGACCATGATATTATAATGGTTACTTTGATAGACTTCCAGATTCTGCCGGAACGGAAAATTTTTGACTGGATTTACAAAATTAATTTAGATAAGCAAAATGAAACAAAAAATAATGTATTTGAGTTTGACCTACAACAATGTAATAAAAACTTTACATGTTGCATGTTGATGTGACAATAAAGCAACCGAAAGAGCTTTCTCATGTAAAATTTGTTCGGAATATTCAAATTTCACACAAACTGAATATTCATAGTCAAACCGGGCAGCCATAATCTCAATTTGAATAAACCCGGGTTGAGATGTCAGACGGAAGTGGCATCTGATCAGACCCAAGTCCAACGCGCGCGGTGTGTTTCCGGACTAAAATTACAGAATGTGGGATTTTGTTCGATTGCGAGATAGTTTTCTCAGTGGTTACTTTGGTCTGGGGATAGGCTGATCAGAGGTCAATTCTGGATAGAAATGGTGTGATCAGAGGTAATTTCCGTCTGGGTTGGTCTGATCAGAGCTCACTTCGATTTGGGATGGTCTAATCAGAGGTCATTTCCTGGGTTGGTTTATCAGAGGCGAATTCAAGCGGACATTAGTATAATCAGTGAAGATTTCGAGCACTATTGTATCTGATCAGAGACCATTTTGAGCGCATTTTCTTTCTCTTTTTCTTTCTTGCGCAATTTTTTGTATTTTTATTGAGAGATTTTTGCTCTACCAAGATGCAAAAAAAGCAGCATTCTGATCAGGGACCGCCAGAAATTGCTTATGGAAAGTTGTCTAAGTTCATCTAATGAGTCAGAAAAAATGCATTAATTGTATTCTAAATAAATTTTTTCTCAACAGTTGGGTTTTCTTTTCATTAGGAGTACTTTTGGAATTGGGTTTTCCTTAGATGAATTTATTACTGCAAATATCAATTTTATTGAAATGAACATATCATTGCAAAAGTAAAGATAATCGTTCATGGTAAAAGTCATTCACTGATCAGACTATTTTGAGCGCAATTGAGTCTGATCAGAGGCAAATTTGAACGCACAATAGTCTGATCAGGAGTGACTTTTTAGCAAACAATAGCTTGATCAGACGTAATTTTGAGCGCAAAGTCGTTGGGACAGCGGTCTGTGATTTGTATGGGCAATGGTCGCACAATCGTCTGGTCAATTGTGTTATTTCGGTCTGATCAGAGGCCATTTCCATCTGGCAAAGTCTGATCAGAGAAAACTTCGAGCGCACTTCGATCGCACACGGTGTTTCGAGCGAACTTCAGTCTGATCGGTGGACACTTTGACCTGGGATGGTCTGATCAAAAGTTACTTTTGTCTGGCACAGTCCTATCAGAAGTCCCTTCCGGATGGCACCTCAACCTGGGAAGAGTTACTGTGATCGATTGAATAAGTCATTTTCGAAAATACAAAAATTGAAGGGAATTATCTGACTTGTCGAGGATATTAAAAATTGTATCAATCGCAAGGACTTGTATTCAAATGTTGCTTTTGCAATTATGAAGAAAACAATAAATTTAATTAATTTGATGAGCTGAATATTAATGAAAACTTTGCATGATTTCTATACAATCTTTCTGTATTTTAAGTATCTTTAAATTTTGGTTACTTGTTTCGAAAAAAAAATATTATCTAGATTAATGGTTCCTTTTTTGTTCTAGGGAGCCATATATGCCCTATTGCTTCAACTCACTGCTCGCCTACACAAACACAGACGTCCCTCACTACGCGTTTTACAAGGTATAAATATACGCACGCCCTACTGAGGAGAGAATTTAAAACACACAAGAGCCTTACAAGCGTCTTGCAAGTAATCAATTTTTACAAAAAATAAAAAAAGGGTTTTAATATTTTTTAAAAAAAGGATTAATTGGCAAAAAAATTGATGCTTAAACAGGTTTTACAACTGAAGTCGATAGAAAAAAATCAGTTTTGACGCGCGTGATCTCACGCTTTAAGCGAGTTAAACTACAAAGAAGGATTAGTCTCAACTTCTGTTAACTTCTACTAACTTCTACTATCTTTTATGAATTTTGTAGAGATATGAAGAAACCCCTGGAGGTTACTGCCAGAGGAGGACAGCCATAAGGATCACTGATCCAGAGATATCTTGGAAGATGGACAATGTTCTGTTCCTGTCAGATTATGAGATGCACTACAAGCCATACACTTCAGATCCAGAGGACGAAGAAGAGGAGCCAGAGGAAGTGACAGAAGAGACGGAAGAGACCGGAGAGACTACCCAGGATGACACTAAAGATGGAGAGGGCGACAAAGAAGGTAAAAAAATTGACCCAAAATTACATCAGTTCCAAATTCAATATAATTTCGAATTTAGCTAGATAGAATCGTGTCAAAGTTTTCCGGGCTGTTTTCTTACACAGTGAAAACTATGCATTCAAAGATTTGTAAAGTCAGCGTTAAACGAACAAAAATGCGACTGCAGTTCGTATTTTTTTGGAAACTAAACAGAGTAACTCCAACGTTCAACTCTAGTAACCTGGTTTGTGCGTGAGTTTTTTTTTGTTCTTGCTTCGGACACTATCGCTGCATGTTTTTTTCCAAATATGCATAAGGCTGCTGCTTTTCCGCATATCGAGTTATTGGTGGATTAAAAAGAAGCGCGTTTTTTTTATTTAACTCGCGTGCTCTGACACCTACCCCAGCATGAGAGCACGTATCATTATATAATAAATCATATGTTAATTATGGCACGTGCGCTTGTCGGGTGCAAATAATGTGCCCCTAATAAGTTGGGAGGTGGGAACAAGCTGAAAAGATCCAGCGAGGCTCAGCCAAGTGAAGGCATTAATAACGAGTTGCGAAAGCAGCATAGTCTAATGCGCTTAATAATGACAGAATAGTCTAATAGGCTTAATTTACTAGGAATTTCGGACATTTATCGGACATTCTATATATCAGCTATCATTTAATTTTTGACGCACTTTTCATTTCAAAGATAAATTTTTGTCGATACACATTAAAACCGAAAACTATTATTACAAAATTGCTATTACTATTATTACATTATAGTCGAATGTGCTTAAATTACTAGAAATTTCCAACATTTGTCGGACATTCTATATATCAGCTATCATTGAACTTTTGACGCACTCCTCAACGGGTGTCAGTTAGTAAAGTTTTGCCCCTCAGCTATTTTGATCCCTTTAAAACATAATCTTGTGCTCAATCATTTCAAAGATAACTTTAAGTCAATGCATATTAAAAACGAAAACTATCATTACAAAATTATAGGAATTATCAAATTCATTTGAGCTAACATCATAACTTTAACATTAGGTAACTTCTTTCGTGCTTGTTATTAAAATTCAATATTTGATTCATTTCGAAAATTTTTTAAAAGACTTGGTTTTCAGGCGATGACAACGACAAGAAACAAGAAAAAGATGCCCGCAAGAAACCCAAGCCCAAACAGGCTCTTCGTGAGATACAACTTCACTTTTCATTGCTGTCATATTACTTTTATTTGGTAGCAATGCATATACGATTTTTCTTTTTTTAAATAGAAGTTTTTAACATGGCAGGCAAATGAAAACTATAAAGTCAAATGTTGCTTCGAAAAGACTTCCAAACTCAGATACCATCTTACGCTGTTGCCATATTAAAAAGCACTCACACAAAAATTGTGCTAAAAATGGGTTTAAAGATAAACAAGCAATATGTCATACAGTTATTAGCAAATTTCATTTTTTCTTTCAATTTTTAGGACTTGCTTGATGTTTTGTTCCCTGAGTACTCATAAAATAAAGAACTGAATTTGCATTGTAAATATTTCAGAACAAATTTTAGCGCTCTATGCTAAAAAAGAATTAGCGACATTGTTTTTTTAAATGCTTCTGTCAGCATTTCAAAAACTATGAATTACGTTTAGCAAAAAAAACTTGTTGACTTTTTTAAAGTCTTGAACGATTAAACAGCATTAATTGTTTTAGAGTCAAAGCTGGGCAAGTCAGACAAGTCGAAAGAAAAACAACAGACTAAAAAACAGGAGAAGTCTCAAAAGGAGGTGAGTTGCATATTCAAACCATCTTAATATTCTATGTTGCCAATATTGGAGCATTTAGCAAAAATATTTTTTAAAAAATATTAGGAAGCTACTAACTTCGATGTTAATTATCTCAATTCAAAGCTAAACAGTTTAGACCTCTGGGCGGATTCTGAAAATACTGATTCACAACAACCCCCATTGTGTTCTAATATTGAACCAAAACTGCAATCTATATACTCTATCGGAAGAGTAGGTTGGTTTCGCTTGAAAAGTGATTCTTTCATAGATTTGATAATTAAACTTTTGAATCCGCCCTAAATTGTAATTGATAGGTTACACATTTTGAACAGGTAGTAATCAGTATGTCTCAAGTCTAAAATCTATGCATGATAGATAACAAAACAAACTGTAACATCCATCACCGTTATTACCCCCTAGTGGTGAAAAAATTTAAAATCTTGCAAGAATCTTTCAAGAAATCTTGCAAGGGAATGCATAGTTCTTCCATTTTTCTTGCAAGATTCTTGCAAGATTTGTATCCATCTTGCAATATTCTTGCAAGATTTTAAATCCATCTTACATTTACCGTTCTTGTCCTGGTTACATGGCTGCTTTTTGCTGTTGGCTGAGCTGAAATATTTATTCAACTGTCGTATGATTTTTGTGGTTCTTCCCTCCTCCTTTTTCATTCCGGACTTGGGACCGGCAGTAGCGTAGTTACTGATATATGAATTAACTATAGGAGTGCTGATATAGTACGGTAAAAAAAGCCGCAATTATACAGCTCCCAAAACAAACTGAAGTATAAATTGAATGAAAGAAGAACAAAAAATGAAACTTCAAAAACAGACCGATTCTTTTTGATTGAAAACTTTCATGGACCTTAACACCAAAAGCTATCTACTGAAGGCATCAAATAAATTCACTTTAATCTCAATAGGAAGATAAATAGACCTAACATTAATTGGATTTTTTTTCGCGACAACAAAAAGATGCTAAATTACCGTTAGAATTAGTAAAAAATAATTCCTGCTGTTTGTTTCTCTAAAAATGATTCGTTTGAAAAAGAAATGAGAAAACGATTGGAAGTGTTTGTTTCCGTCTTTTATTAGGTGAATTGAACTTAAATAAGACTGATTTGGATGCTACGAGGTGTCTCTAGTTATTTGTCGGAAGGTTGTCGTTGAATTCAAAATCTTTCAAGAAACTTGCGAGATTCTTGCAAGATTTCACATACAAAAGGCGTTTACGAAAAAATTCATATAGTTTCAATTTTGTTGATCAAGAATTCTGATATCAGTCATGATATTTGGTTTTCAGTTAGTTTTAGCTATCAAAAATACACAAATAAGTTTATCGGAATTCAAAAAAACTTGCAATTTTCTGGCAAGTTTCTCTCAAGATTTTGAATCCGGGCTGATTTTTTACAATGAATTAGATTTTGTAATTCGTTCAATAAACAATGAGATTCTTAAAACACTTGTACCCCGATTTATTTTTTTGCCTTGATTGATATCTTGCAAGGTTTTTGAAAGATTTGAATCTGCTCATAACTAGGGACGCGTGAATTCAGAAAAAAGTGCAAAACCGCGAACTATGATTCCTGTCATCCGAGAAAGGACGTTCAGCAAGCACATTTTTACTGTGAAAATGTTCTACCAAACTTTTTATAGTTATGGTCAAAATTGGGTACAAGGGTGCTAAATTTCAAAGTTGAAAGAAAAGTAGATTTCCATATTTTGCAATACAAACGTTTAAGATTAAACTTTTCAAAGAAAAAAACTATTTTGGTTTTATTCACTAAAAAAAATAACAGAGAGCATTAATAAATTAACTTTAACAACGTATTTTAGTTAAAGATTATATTCATATTTAGTGCACGTAATTAGGAGTGAAAATTTTGATGAAACAGAATTCTCGAATCCTTTTAAACAGAATTTTTCCCATGATCGGATTTCCGAATGAAAACTACTTTAACTATTTTCATCAATACTAGTATAACAGAAAAAAAGGCTTGGTAATGTGCGTCCACACATAAAATTCCGACCCAGCTCAACCACGTTTTTGACTTATTTGTCCACCCAAAAGAAGAAGAGACAGAAAACGTGTTCGAAAATGATTCGTTTATCCCTTTAAAAAAACGCTTTAAGCTCAAATCAATATAATATTAAAACAATAACTCGTTAGAGAATAAGGGGAGTAACAGACAAAAATCAAACAAAAACAATAAGAATTAATTACGGCCAAAACTCAAGGCCAAAACTCAAGATAATTCCAATGATAACTGTCGTTACTGCGAAAAAATAACAAGTAGACAGAAAAAAAGGGCAAAGTCATAATATGCGTTTACAGTATACGTTTTCATAACAAATAAATTCAAACTTATGAAACCTATTAGCTGTTACGTGAAATCATGCAAAGGATTCTTTTAGAACCTAATACAAATTGAGATCTGTCATTATACAGAAGGTCATCGGACAGCAAAAAGAACAATTACAGGCGAAGATCATGAGGTCATTTCAATTTTGCTAGGAAACGGTGTGAAATCCTATTAGATCAAAATCAATTCACTAAAAATATAGAATATAAAAATTTGCCTCTCATTTCAACGCCAATCATATGATATGCAACTTGTCTTTAATGGAGCAATTATATGATATTGAACAAGACAGCAAATGGGAACCCCAAAAAATTGGACAGCAAAAGGGAACCCGAAAAGGGAACCCGGTGACATTCTGTATTGCTGTCCGATGACATTCTGTATAATGCAACTTGTATTTAATGGACCAATAAAATGATATGGAACAAATCAGCAAAAGTAACTTTTTTATGAGACTAAAGCAAGAGACTTCAAAAAACAGTTGAGGCTTTGAAACCGTATATGTTTTTCGCTGAAAGTTTTATTCACAATTATTGGGCTCCCTTTTTGCCTTTAAATTTCAACTGTCTATAATTGAGGTTTGATTTGAAATCATTCAGATCTGTAACTCATAAAAAAACACAAAAAGGCAAATGTAATTTCTTTAAAAAAAACGTATACAGCTCTTCTTTAAATGCAAAAAATTTTTAATTTATTAATCAATTCCTCAACTAGACCAAAAATAATCATGCTTTTTCTGCGTTTCTAATTGAAAACGCACAAAGTGCCTAGTGATACTCGATTACTTAATTTGACCAAATTAAATGATGATTTTTAGATATTAATTGAATTTCATTGCCAAATAAAGCATTATATTTCAAATGACAGCTTCAGAAAGATTCTTTTTACAGCTCTCCAGATACCCAATTAGAAACTTTAATAATTAAACTTGGTCATAAGATTACAATAAGAACATCAAATGCATGAAAATCTCAAGATTTTTCTCATAAAACACAATAAATTTTTTACTTTATTAGAAGGTAATGAAACCTCTTGTTAATTGTATTTTTTAAAAAGAAAAGACTTTTTAGAGATTGGAATGCAAAAATGACAGAAAAATATTTCAAAAAAACAGACCCAGAATACAATCCGAACCCTTTTTCATCCTTTTCAAAACTCAACGATGAGACCAAAACTTTCCTTCCTATCGCTGCTCGGCTTGTAAAAATGCTATTATTCTGTAATGTATTGACATAGATTTTTGGCAATGTTAAAAAAAGCGCCCAAATATGCGTTTTTTTGAAAAAAGTATGGGTTTAATTTATCGAAAGACCGCAATTATGTTATTTCCAGAAGAACCGGAAACACAAATAGCCCATATCTTAAAGGGAAAGGAAGGTTGTGTCAGCAGTTTTTATGTCTGCACCATCGGTCAGTCAGACTGGACAAAGTGACCCAAATAGGCCTTTTCAATGCCATTTTTTATGATAAAATGGGAAAACATGCTGATTTTTTAAAATACATCTAAAATTTTTTCCGTTACTAGAATATAGCTAAAGATGTAGCTGAAAACAGTTCTTCAACCCTCTTCGATCTTTTAACGTATAACCAAGGAGAATTTTGTTAACAATTTTGTTTAACTTTATTTTATTAAGAATTGATCAAAACATAAGCAAAAGAACGAAAAATGAGAACAAAACAACGGAAGTTAGGTTAGGCTAAAGTTCACAAATACTTAGATATCCGTAACTCCGCGGAGGAGACGAAAATCAAAAAGAAACTTTTTAATTTGAAATTTTACGCTCGACAAGCTTTCTAATGGTAGCATTCAGAATCATGTGCGATGAATATATCGATCGGCAAAATTTGACTGAACAAAAAACCCAGTTGAGTTTATAGTTACTTCGAGTAATACTCTACATACAGTTTCAGTTTTTTAGAAGTTGTTCAGCTAATTTTCAACCGTAGTTTACGAACTGGTTGTAGAACTTCCAGAGTAGAACCTGGTTGTAGAAAACTGGTTGTAGAACTGGTTGTAGACAAAAAATGAATTAAACCTTTGTTGTTGTTATTTCAGGGCTAAAAAATTATCATTTAACGCTAAAAAATTGCTGGATATTGATAGTTTTGCATAGCAAAAAACCGATCATAACCTGTGTATTGTTTCGCCGGTTATACATTTTGTCTTCAATTAAAAACTTCAAAAATGTTTTAATCCATTTTAAGTAGGATATAAACGTAGCAGAGTGTTAACGACAGAAAACAATCATTTCCCGCAAACTATTTGCGAAGGGTACATTTCCAACTTATCTTAGGAAAAAGACAAAAAAGACGGAGACGCTGTCGGTAAGGACCAAGATGGCGGCGAGGGTGACGAAAGACAGGACCTGCAGAGCCAGCAGACAAGTGAAACCGAGAAGGAAAAACGAGAGAAGCGGTTAGTTCTTTCGGGAAGAGATTCCTTTCCCCGGTGCAAAAATTTTTTGTTGTTCGTTGCTATGAGTGAACCATAATGCCTGTTTTTGCAATAATAATCGTTTGAATAACATAATTGAAGGATGGAACTAGCTCTTGCAATTTTTGGATCTATTCTGTTTCGACCCCCCCCCCCCTCGTGCACATAGTGACGTTCTATATAACAACACATTATTTGTAACTGGGAGTCATAAAAACACGGGGGGGGAGAGATTAGAACAGACTTCATCAAAATTTTTATATACCACTGGGAAGATGTAAACTATCGAATAAAATTAGCTCAAGGCCAAAACTCAAGATAATTCCAATGATAACTGTCGTTACTGCGAAAAAATAACAAGTAGACAGAAAAAAAGGGCAAAGTCATAATATGCGTTTACAGTATACGTTTTCATAACAAATAAATTCAAACTTATGAAACCTATTAGCTGTTACGTGAAATCATGCAAAGGATTCTTTTAGAACCTAATACAAATTGAGATCTGTCATTATACAGAAGGTCATCGGACAGCAAAAAGAACAATTACAGGCGAAGATCATGAGGTCATTTCAATTTTGCTAGGAAACGGTGTGAAATCCTATTAGATCAAAATCAATTCACTAAAAATATAGAATATAAAAATTTGCCTCTCATTTCAACGCCAATCATATGATATGCAACTTGTCTTTAATGGAGCAATTATATGTTATTGAACAAGACAGCAAATGGGAACCCCAAAAAATTGGACAGCAAAAGGGAACCCGAAAAGGGAACCCGGTGACATTCTGTATTGCTGTCCGATGACATTCTGTATAATGCAACTTGTATTTAATGGACCAATAAAATGATATGGAACAAATCAGCAAAAGTAACTTTTTTATGAGACTAAAGCAAGAGACTTCAAAAAACAGTTGAGGCTTTGAAACCGTATATGTTTTTCGCTGAAAGTTTTATTCACAATTATTGGGCTCCCTTTTTGCCTTTAAATTTCAACTGTCTATAATTGAGGTTTGATTTGAAATCATTCAGATCTGTAACTCATAAAAAAACACAAAAAGGCAAATGTATTTTCTTTAAAAAAAACGTATACAGCTCTTCTTTAAATGCAAGTAATTTTTAATTTGTTAATCAATTCCTCAACTAGACCAAAAATAATCATGCTTTTTCTGCGTTTCTAATTGAAAACGCACAAAGTGCCTAGTGATACTCGATTACTTAATTTGACCAAATTAAATGATGGTTTTTAGATATTAATTGAATTTCATTGCCAAATAAAGCATTATATTTCAAATGACAGCTTCAGAAAGATTCTTTTTACAGCTCTCCAGATACCCAATTAGAAACTTTAATAATTAAACTTGGTCATAAGATTACAATAAGAACATCAAATGCATGAAAATCTCAAGATTTTTCTCATAAAACACAATAAATTTTTTACTTTATTAGAAGGTAATGAAACCTCTTGTTAATTGTATTTTTTAAAAAGAAAAGACTTTTTAGAGATTGGAATGCAAAAATGGCAGAAAAATATTTCAAAAAAACAGACCCAGAATACAATCCGAACCCTTTTTCATCCTTTTCAAAACTCAACGATGAGACCAAAACTTTCCTTCCTATCGCTGCTCGGCTTGTAAAAATGCTATTATTCTGTAATGTATTGACATAGATTTTTGGCAATGTTAAAAAAAGCGCCCAAATATGCGTTTTTTTGAAAAAAGTATGGGTTTAATTTATCGAAAGACCGCAATTATGTTATTTCCAGAAGAACCGGAAACACAAATAGCCCATATCTTAAAGGGAAAGGAAGGTTGTGTCAGCAGTTTTTATGTCTGCACCATCGGTCAGTCAGACTGGACAAAGTGACCCAAATAGGCCTTTTCAATGCCATTTTTTATGATAAAATGGGAAAACATGCTGATTTTTTAAAATACATCTAAAATTTTTTCCGTTACTAGAATATAGCTAAAGATGTAGCTGAAAACAGTTCTTCAACCCTCTTCGATCTTTTAACGTATAACCAAGGAGAATATTGTTAACAATTTTGTTTAACTTTATTTTATTAAGAATTGATCAAAATATAAGCAAAAGAACGAAAAATGAGAACAAAACAACGGAAGTTAGGTTAGGCTAAAGTTCACAAATACTTAGATATCCGTAACTCCGCGGAGGAGGCGAAAATCAAAAAGAAACTTTTTAATTTGAAATTTTACGCTCGACAAGCTTTCTAATGGTAGCATTCAGAATCATGTGCGATGAATATATCGATCGGCAAAATTTGACTGAACAAAAAACCCAGTTGAGTTTATAGTTACTTCGAGTAATACTCTACATACAGTTTCAGTTTTTTAGAAGTTGTTCAGCTAATTTTCAACCGTAGTTTACGAACTGGTTGTAGAACTTCCAGAGTAGAACCTGGTTGTAGAAAACTGGTTGTAGAACTGGTTGTAGACAAAAAATGAATTAAACCTTTGTTGTTGTTATTTCAGGGCTAAAAAATTATCATTTAACGCTAAAAAAATTGCTGGATATTGATAGTTTTGCATAGCAAAAAACCGATCATAACCTGTGTATTGTTTCGCCGGTTATACATTTTGTCTTCAATTAAAAACTTCAAAAATGTTTTAATCCATTTTAAGTAGGATATAAACGTAGCAGAGTGTTAACGACAGAAAACAATCATTTCCCGCAAACTATTTGCGAAGGGTACATTTCCAACTTATCTTAGGAAAAAGACAAAAAAGACGGAGACGCTGTCGGTAAGGACCAAGATGGCGGCGAGGGTGACGAAAGACAGGACCAGCTGAGCCAGCAGACAAGTGAAACCGAGAAGGAAAAACGAGAGAAGCGGTTAGTTCTTTCGGGAAGAGATTCCTTTCCCCGATGCAAAAAATTTTGTTGTTCATTGCCATGAGTGAACCATAATGCCTGTTTTTGCAATAATAATCGTTTGAATAACATAATTGAAGGATGGAACTAGCTCTTGCAATTTTTGGATCTATTCTGTTTCGACCCCAAGCCCCCCCCCCCCCCTCGTGCACATAGTGACGTTCTATATAACAACACATTATTTGTAACTGGGAGTCATAAAAACACGGGGGGGAAGAGATTAGAACAGACTTCATCAAAATTTTTATATACCACTGGGAAGATGTAAACTATCGAATAAAATGGATCTCATACCGCAACAAGGACGCAGTAATTATCCAATTTACATGGTGATATATTTCGGGGTTTGTGCATTAGCAACCCCCCCCCCCTTAGACACCCCATTACTGAGCAAACGTTACACGAAATTCTGCCAGTAACTACTACTTTTGTTAAGCAACCCCTGCAGGAAAATTTTTCGATTGCTTCTATTGGGTTAAAAGTTGAAATTGAAAATTTTTTCAGGCGCACAGAGCGCGAAGAAATCCAGTACCGCAAAGCCAAAGCAATCTGGATAACTTACAATCTGGACTACATCTACGAGAAGCCAGAACGGACCCAAGAATCGTTACTTCAGGCCGTGAGAACCAACAAGAAGTACCTCAAAGACATCAAAGAAAAAGTGTGGAATCAACTAGTATCTGACAGGAAAAATGCTTACGAGAAAATGGTGAAGTGGAAGGAGGAACAGGAATATGCGTTGAAACATGGAAAAAAGAAAGACGACAAAAAGGAGGAGGAAAATAAACAAGAGGAGGAGGAAGAGGGTGAACAAACAAAGGAATCGGAGGTAACCCAAGAAGAGACGGAAGATTAAACTGACAAACGAAAAAAAAAATAATTTCTTTCTAGAATTTGAGCTTATTACATAATTTTGACAAAAATAATGAAGTTTTCAGTTGAAGAATGAACTTTAAAATATAGCAAAGGTGACATCATCTCTTTATCTAGGGCGCCTAGAGAGAATTTTGACCTGCCGTGTCAGCACAGTTTTTAAGAACTGCACCAAAAGTGGCGCAGTTAATTTAATATTTAGCACATATTCGACGAATTTCTTCTACATTTTTTTCAGTGAGTTTTCAATTAAAAGTGACCAGAGCCACTTTTAAAGTGACAAAATGTTTGAAGTATGAACTAACTTTCAGTATTAAAAATAATTTTTTGCTTGAGCGTTTATTTTTTGTTTACCTGTTTGCACATTTTTGCCAATCAGGTACACACATTTTGGTCATTTTTGAAGATCTTACGCTAAGATTTTACGCTTGAATATCTTATCTTTGATAACCGTGATCATAGTTTAGTACAATTGCTAGAACTCACAAGGTAAGCTACCATATGGAAGTTTTAAGTTATCTTTACCAGTTTTTGAAACCTCGATTTTTCCTCCAAAGAAATGAAAGCACTTTTTTCTTAAGTACTGCCTTCCGTCTGATTGTTTAAGCTTCGTCCTTTAGGAAAAATGGGAGATTTTAAACAGCTGAGTCAAATACTCAGCAGGCTATCCCGAATGAGGTCCGCCTTCAAATTTATTCAACACCGCAATCAGCTTTGTTCAAAAAGTTGGTGCGTTTACGTGCTTGTTCAAAACTGCTTATGAAAAAACCTATTCAGACCAAACTTGGATATGAAACAAGATATTATATGTTATTTCACAAAATTTCAAAAAAATAATTTGAGGAAAAAGAATGAGATTGTGTTGAAACTATGTTTTTCTGCAACATATGTTGAACTGATCTTGAAATTTAAAGCTCAACAGAGACAACAAAATGATTATGTTAAATATACGTACATAAAATGCAAGGCATTTCTTGATTAAATTAGTAAACAAAAAATCAAGGCGCGCCAAAACTTTTTGAAAAATAAAATTGAAGAGGTGTTTTTTGAAGCATTTGATCTCTTCATTGTGCGTTCTTTTATAATTTCTAACTTCCTTTGCTTTGGTTTTGGTCAACCATTGGATCACGGGTAGTTTGCTTGTGGATACTGAGATATCCAGCTACTAGCTTTAGTGGGGTTGTTGCACATTAATCGAAATCTTACACTTTTACTTTGATTTCACGTTCAATGTTTGTTTTTTTTATTCCTTATTATTGCGTTAAAAAAAGTGGTTTTTGTTATAGAAATTTTAATTTTTAATTTCTTAAGTCGAAGGGCTTAATGACATTGCAATTTCTAGCTTAAATACCTGTTTAGTGCTATTTTTTGTAATCAGATAGTCATTTGAAACTAATGAAAGATACCCGTGTTGACCTTTCTTGGCAACCATATCCAAGAGCCATATATGGTTCCATACACGCCATACAAAATTTTCGTTGCATGATCTTACCATGATTGCCAAGTTTTGTAAACAATTTTTTTCGCGTTTCAGCAATTCCATGAAGGGGTGGGTATACACGTAGAAAGTAGACAGGGTAAACCACAAACAGAACATTTTTGGTCTCTATGGCTCTTATAGAGATTTTGACTTTTCAGGTACTCTTTACTTGAAAATTTTTGGTATCCAGAAAACGAGTTATCTAGCAAATCTTTGGTTTCACATTTTTAGCAATTGAAATCGAAATTAGAGTAAAACATCTGGATAAAGTGGTCACATATGGATAATATATTGATATATTAAAATTTTTCTCAAACAAATTACTTCCGATCTGATGTTCAATCACGCAAGCTGCTAGAAAAAATTTTATGCACGAAATGTTTTAATCATATAATTCTTGATTAGGTCTTTAGACAAGTCAAAAAATCAATGGTATCTTTTTGAACTTTGTTGAGTTGCTATTAACTCTCAGAGCTATTGCATCGGAAAATTATCAGTAGATTTGGCATTTTTCATCTGCTTTTTTTCAAAAATTATCCACTTCATCGTTTTTGTCTCAAGATTGCCTCATTGTCATACTAAGTTTTGAACATTTCTTTGTCCTTCTGTCTCTCCAGTTTTGTGAATATTGGCTGAAGACCAACAATTCTCAACGAATTTTACAAAATTAGCAAAGTTCAAATTGTATCTGCTATTTTTGTCTTTAGTATCTCCATTTTAATGCTATGAAGCAAACAAAACATTAACTCTTTTTAAATTGTTTTATGTTTAATTTTGTGTGAGGTGTCTTAAGTTCTTTAAAAAGCTAATGAGCCTAAGCAAATAATAGCGTGTCTTTTTGGCATTTCATTAGATTGGATCACATGCGGCCAGAAACATTCTCTATTCAAATTTTCAGCAACAATTTCTTATGTTTTTCATTAATTCACAGAATTTAAACACAGTTTTGTCTATATCTTGTTTAAATTTTAAAGTAACATTTTTATCCTACAATTTGCGCATTAACTGGAATCAAAGGCGAAGAACCGAAGTCGGAAATTGGATTTTTCGTTGAAGCCGTGTCATTGAAGCGGGCTCAGTAGTCACTCTTTTTATGTTTATGTCAAAACGGCAGACTGGACAAGCTGGGTCATCACGCTTTAAGCTGTCACGGTCGGGGGGATATGATATTGCGGCACGATAGAGTGAGGGATAGAATATTTGCTGCTTGCTCGACCGCAAACTTATCACCCGTCTGCGAACAGAAAAATTTGATTCCAGATAATAACTCAAGGCCAGAAGTTATATACTTGCCCAGCTGGTCAGCGGAGCCACCATCTGCGTTGGACGTAACCATAACTTCCGCACTGCAGCCCAGTCTAATTTGGGATGCGGCGAGGAGGTGTGGTTTTGCTCCGACAAATGCTGAAGATAGGAAATATGAACAATATGCCCGAAAATGTGCCGAAATAGGTATCCAGTTTGTACCACTCGCGTTTGAATCCTTCGGGGGCTTCTCAGATTTGGTTTGTAAAACTTTGAAATGTATAGCCTTGCTTGCCGATAACTGAAACTTTCAACCAGCTGGTTTATCAATTGCATACAATCGGTTAATTCAAGGAGTCTCAGTGACTTTAATGAGAGGTTCAGCCACAATGCTGATCGCCAGAGATCCCCTGTTATTAGACTCATTCCTTCGACAACAACCTCAGCCCCACAATGGTTAATTTACAGTCTTGGCTCTCCCAATTTTAGTTGCCCAGTTTGCACGAAACTGCTGTGCGCGAATTTGTTTGTAACCCAATGAGTGGGGACAATGCTCATTTCTTCCGTTCAGCCCGATTGTGTGGGTTGATGATGACGAAATTTTGAAGACCCGATTGTGAGGGTTTCTGGGAACAAAAAAAGCAAATACTCAATTGCGTGGGCACCATGGTGATTTGTGGGCACAAGGCTGATCGGATGAAAACTTTCTGAGAATCGACTGAACTTAGAAATGATTTCAACCATGATTTCCCCAACCAAGCATACCTTAAATTTAGTATTTTTAAATGTAAAATGTAAAAAAAAAATTTAAAAAATATGTTTATTGGGTACATTGCTAATTGGTATTGGCGATTTTTTTATGCTCGCAAGGAAAAACAGGAGAAATTGTCATTGTTGGCGTCGTATTAGAAAAAGTTTTTTACGCACAATTTAAACATGAAAATGAAAACCAGGTGAAACTAAGAATTTCTTTTATCTGATTTTCCCATTTGTTGAAAAAACTTTACCAATTACCCTTCCTTCTTCCTGTCTTCACTCATTACAGTCTTTTTTCGTTTATGGTATAAATTATCATGTTTGCCAACTTGCTAATTGTAAATCTTGGGAAAAAAAACGGAGAACAGTCGCAGCTCAGATTTTGAGGTGTCGATACAAAAGTTTTACTTATTAAACTCAGGTTCAATTATCTGCAGAAATATTCACTTTTTAAATTAGCTGTTCAAAATAACCGCTGCAAGCATTTTCATCATTTTTGACGCATTAAATCAAAATTGAAAACACAGCCGATGAAATTTTTAAGATGTTAAAAAGTGGTTGTAGCATAAGTTTGCTGTTGTTTTTTTTTTGTTCCATAGTGTGTTTCAATCATTTTCTCAGTAGAGTTGAACCAATTTGGTGTTTTCTCATTGTATATTTTGGAGGTTTGTCTGTTCTACACATCATTTGGGTCTGTTAAAAATTTAAGTGAACAGAAGTTTTGTGTTCCGGCTGTGTTGTCAAATAACTTAATTGTCCTTTTGCAGTTTAAAAGATACTAAGGTCCTTATTTGACCTTTTTCATTAGCATTACCTGATCTATCGTTATCAACTAGAAACCACAGCGGGAACGGTGAAGCGAAATCATCAAATTAATTTTTAAATTTTGTGATCTACTAGGAATCGCCGCATCTCGTCTAGTTGAGGTCCAGCCAAATTATTTCCATATACAAAAATAATTTCGCAAATATCGGGGTTCGATATCGTGGCCTTCGGCAACCTTCCCAATTCTTAACCAATTGCGCTACATGTACTCAACTTTGGAGGAAATTAAAGACAGGACATTACCTCAGTTGCGAGCGTAATTCGAGGATATTTTTTTGTCCAGCCAATTTCCAGGGCGCGTTTTTTTGTCCAGCCAATATCGAGGACATCACGCAAAAAGTCCAGACAAAATCTTTCCATACTAAAATTTGTCGAGGAAAGCATTTTCATGCCATTTTTTTCCGTCTCACGTAATTAAATAATTCTCGATTATTATCTTATCAAAAATATTTTGAAATGGGTTTGCTTAAGTGATGAACATGGTAACAGCAGGGGCATGGCTTTAGTGTGAAAAAACATCGTAGCCCTGCAGTTGGGCAAAACAACAGATTAAACTACAAATTGTATTTTTAATTTGCAAACTATTGGAGTTGTCAGCTTTTAAAAGCACTCGATAACTGGATTCAGATGACTTAACAAAAGGAACACAAACCAAAAGCGTCAGAGGAAAACAATGAAAATCAGTGCAAATCAAACAATTCAGAACATAGAAAACTGAAAAGAAAAACTCAGGAGTGATTTATATGTCCTAAACGCTTTTACCCATATTAATTTAAATAAACAATTGATTTCCTTAGTAATCATAAAACAACCTGGTCTTATTTTCGACAAAATGAAAAACTAGTTTTTGAATTTCAGTCGGGGTGTCAAAATTAGCATATTACATAATTTTAGTACGTACCAAATAATACAAAACGTATCACCTCTTCAATTAATACAACATGCCATATCTTGATGTAATTATATGTGACGCTGAGCCAAACTTAAATGGGAAAACGTGAAATCTTCTGCACTTTGCAACTCATAATTGTCCAAAAATAGCGATTATTTTGACGATTTTGTGAGACTGTATCCATATTTTATCGATATTTGGCATTTCGCTATTAATTTTTTTCTGTACAGATTTGTACAAGATTTGTGCAAAAATTTTTGAAACTTGAATCTAGCGTCAATTCTTATAATGATCTCTTTTCAGTGTAGTTTTCATTGAAGATTGAAAAAGGTTTTCTTCATACTTTCGAAGCACTTTTTAAGCACTTTTTCTATTAAAATTTTTACAAATTCTGTACATATCTTTATCTCGAAAATGATTTGCACTGTTTTTTACCGTTGTTCATTGCAGTAAGTTTTTCGTGAACTTTTTAAAACTGCATGCTTGCGTTGGGATTATCATAAATTTATCAGAAAAACTTAATATTTGGACCTATAATACTGACTTTGGAACCTCACAACAGACTGTTTCCTTTTTTTAGCAATCAAGAAAACTTGCGGCTGCCGAAATGATGGCTGGAAAATACCGATGAAAAGTTTGATGAAATTCTTTTCTTCTTTGCAGTCGCTTTTTGGCCTTCAGTTATTAAACGTTTCATGCACTTTAATATGCATTGCTTGTTTAAACTAATTTCTTAATTAATAGAATCGCTGAAAATTGTAGATATATCCAGAACTGTAAATTATTCATATAAAAAATTTCCTGTAATTAATTCCACTCAAGACGAAGACTGCAAAAAACCGAAGAGTTATTCGAGAACAGAGATTTATCAAAATTTATTGGGATCTTTCCAAAAAAAGGACAGTCTCAACTTCGGGAATCTGGCAACCATGAGTGAATTCTTCAACAAATAGGCTCAAAAAACAAATTTTATTACATTGGCAATAACACCAACAAATAATGCAAGAGGAAAAACTTGTTCACAAATTTGAAACATTAAGGGTTGCGGAAAAAAGCTTATATTTGGTAGTTGTTCAATTAAACAATTACCAAGAGATCAAACAATTCGAAAGAGTTGCAGTTTGTTTACGTACCCGGAAGTGAAAACAAGAGAAAAATTATCAATTTTTACACTACAAGGACGAAACAACAGCTATTCTTACAGAAAAACTGATTCTGTGGAAAACTTAATATTTGATTACAAGAATCTTTTGTCCGCAGTAAGGGAATAATTTAACTCCGAAGCGTTGATATTGGTGGAATTGCCTCCACTCAAAAAGTTGCCAAAGAACAAACAGACCAACGAGAAAAATCATAAAATTGACAATCTGCTAGAGTTCACTGGAAAAAAATCCATAAAATCAAGATGCTTTCCGTGTACAAAATATTGTGTCAAATGGTAAAATACAATGATTTTTTTCCATGCTAAAAACTTGTCGAGGAAAGCATTTTCATGCCTTTTTTTCGTCTTGCATAATTAAATTTTTCTCGATGATTAACTGATCAAAAATTTTATATGAAATGAGTTTGCTTAAGTGATGAACATGGGAACAGCAGCAGGGGCATGCGTTGTCTTGCTTTTTTAACTGTTCTAATTTTATGAAAATTTTGAACGTGAAGGACAATATTCAGTTTAGTATGAATTGATATCGTAGCACTTCGGTTTTTGTTCCTGCGAAACAACAGATTGAACTACAAATTGAACTTTTATTTCGCAAGCTATCGTAGTTCACATTTTCAAGGTACTCAATGACTGGAATCAGATGATTTAACAGAAGGAAGACAAATCAAAAGTGTCTAAGCTAACCAGTCAATTCTGAGCATAGAAAATTTTGAAAACTGAGGACTGATTTATATGTCCCAAACATTTTTATCCATAATAATTCAAATAAGCAACATTAATTTTCATAGTAATCCCAAAGCAGGCAATGCAACATCGTATAAAAGAGGCCTCCGATTACTGATTTCAGACATAATTAAAAACTACAGTGCCAAATATTACAGACCGTATCATTTCTCCAATCAATACAGCATGCCTTATCTTGATGTAATTATGTGTAGCCGCGAGCCAAACTCAAATGGGAATTTGTGAAATTATCTGCACTTTGAGACTCAGAATTGTCCAAAAAAAGTGTTCATTTCGAATTTTTTTGTAAAATTCTATTCGTATTTTATCATTAATTGGCATTTTGCTATTAATTTGTTTGAAGTAATTCTACAAAAAAATTTTAAACCTGAATCTAAGGTCAAATTTTTATAATTGTCTCCTTATGTGTATTGTTTAATGAAGAAAAAAAAGTTTTCTTCAAATTTTCAGACGTTATTAAGCAGTTTTTTTCTTTTATTATTTTCTTATTTTATGTTTACTAACTTACCTTTGATATCATTTGCACTGCCTTTTGCTGTTGTGTATTGGATTAAATTTTTTCGTGAAATTTTTACTACTGAAGGCTTGGGTGGGGATTGTCATGAATTATTTTGGACCTATAACATTAACTTTGGAACTTTGGAAAATCAATAATTTTTTAAGGAATAGATTCGCTGAGCATTGTAGATAAATCCAGAACTGTAAATATTTCCTAATAATATTCTTGTGTAAATTATTCCCCTCAAGATGAAGACTGCAAAAAAACTGACTAATTATTCAGGAGCAGATATTTATAAAAATTTATCGCGAACTTTACAAAAAATTTGAAGAAAAGAAAAGTCTCATTTTCGAGCATCTGGCATCCCTAAGTAAATTCATCAACAAATAGGCAAAGGTAACAAATCTGATTACATCGGCAAAAAACAACAATATATGCGCGTGAAAAAAAAATTGTTCACAAATTTGAAAAATTAAGGGTTGCCGAAAAAAATGTTTACATTTTGGTAGCAGCTTCATTAAACAATTACCACCAGATCATACAATTCAAAAATATTGCAGGGCACTTGCGTACACAAAAGCAACAACAAGAGAAAAATTGCAATTTACATGGCGAGGACAGCCCAAAAGCTATTCTCAAACAAAAAATGATTCTGTGAAAAATTTATACTTTGATCACAAGAATCTTCTGTCCGCAGTAAGGGAAAATTTTAACTCCGAAACGTTGGTATTGATGGAATCGCTTCCACTTAATAAGTTGCCAAAGAACAAACAGACCAACGAAAAAAATCATGAAATTGAGAGAGATCTGCTAGAATTTATTAGAGAAAGAAATAAAACCGGACAAAGAAAGAAATGGACAGTGATAAAATCAAAATGTTTTCTGTGTGCAAAATGTTGTTTCAAATGGAAAATAACAATGCTTTGTATGATCAAAAAAAATTAATTTCTAGCAGGAATTCAGTTCAAAACTATGTTGTTGTCATAAAATTCAAAACTATGTTGTTTTTTACAATCATCCCTGTGTTCTCAAGTGCAAATGTGAGTCGGACTAACACACAAAAAACCAGGAGGCAAGCATAAATGTATACAAATTTTTTTTAAATATTGCAGACAACACATTTCTTTTCAAATCAAACATTAATGAAATGTCTTCAAAAATATAGCAGGAAATGTCTCAATTTATGGTTTTCTCCATGATGTCCCCGAAACTAGGACACACAAAAACAGAGTATATATTGCTTAGCGTTACAAACTGGTTGCCCAGAGCAGTTTTAAAATTGAACAACGAAAAACCAAAAGCAGAATCAACAAATATAAAATTTTTTAGCCTAGTCATTGAAAGCAAACCAAAATTCGATGCAGAAGCGAAAAAAATACTTCAAAGAAGGGCTTGTGGAGTGAAATCTTTGAGAAAACTAAGTAAAGTATTACTGGATGAGACAATATGTTTTTCACTCAACAAATTTGTAACAAATTTTATTCACACTTTAGTTTTGTTTCGTCGTGGTTGCAAAAAAAACTCGGGTCTCAATTTTGAAAATTTTTTAAAATTGGTGAATTATAAACTGTTTTAACAAGAGAAATCACAATTGGTCCACAAATCTCAAACTTCCTGAGAATTTTTCAAGAGTTTCTTTTTTCTTAAAAAGGTATTGTGGGGCCAAATATGATAGTTGATTACTCGGCAACGATCTTCCAGCTAAATAAAAAATGAAATTCTCTCTTCTATGGGATTGAAACAATATCACAGCTCAAAATAATTAAATTTAAACTAAAAAAGATCAATATAAGTTCACCTGTTTCTTTTGTGGAACAAACTCTTCGAAAATTTATAAAATACTGCCATCTAACTTCAGACTTTAAACAACATCGAGAGCTTCCTTGAAAAAATGATCTGAAAGAACCTTTTAACGAAAAAATTTTGAAGGACCCAAAAGTAACAATTATGCAAAATGCTATTGAAAGCATTTGATTTTTATGTCCAATAACCTTGTAAATCTTCAAGCTGTACATAGGATTTTGTGCATAGATTTTTAAGCTCGCCTTAAATGATGAAATCTTAAGTTCATTAATAACTAATTTAGTGGTTTTTTGTAATCTAACAATATTTGTACTTAACTGCAGATTGCTTCATCATTTGCATTTTACTCAAACGTTTATTAGAGGAAATTAGCAATATTTCTTTGTTCATTTGGTGCAATTGGTTTTTGCAGATTGCATGTTGGACTGGTTTTATTCGATTTAATTCGCGCATTTCACAGAAATTGTAAAGTCTCAAATTACACCTAATTGCGGATCATTTAATTTCCAGGAGGAAATTTTGATTTAACCTTTTTTGCCAGACTTGTTTTGACAAATGTACAAATTAATCTAGAATTGACTTGTACCTTTGTTTGTACACACTCATTTTACACTCAAACCTTACTCAGCTCAGCGTTTTTACTTGAAGCAGATATTGATATCATAGCAATACAGAGTCACGCACAGAGTCACAGGAGACAAAAACTCAGTCTGAATTTTTTAAAAAAATATATTGGTTTTGAATAAACTGTTCCTTGCAACCAATACTGTCTCTTTTTCTTCATTGTTGAATTTTTATAAAGGTTTCTTTAATTTTTGTGTGAAATGGAATTCTTATAAAGGTTTCGTTAATGAAATTTTTATATGGGTTTTCATTGTTGCAGTTTTATATAAGTTTCCTTAATGGACTTTTTATATAGGTCTTCATGTTGAATTTTCATATAGGTTTTGATAATTTTTGGTTTTTAGTTTCTCTGCAAATTTTTTGCATAATGGTTTCTAGTACCACGATAACAAGCAGGTTTGTCTTGCGCAGGGAAAACTTTCTGACACTCAGTTGACCCAGGCAATTTTGACAGGTGTTTTCTTCGCGAAGTAGCAATCAGTATTTCAAATTTTTATGGATTCACAATGCCAACTTATTGTATTTTGCTAACACCGCTGTTTTACGGAGGTGCAAGGGAGAAAAACACAAATTGTTTTACAAAAAGGACAGTCAAACCCTTTGTAAACAGAAATTCATAACCAGTGCCGTCTCTTTTTTTGTATAAAAAGATTAGAAATTGCAAAAACGCATATGATTTATACCCGGGTTGAGGTGTCACCGCTAAAAATTGCTAAAAGGTGTATGATTTGCGCTGAACTTGAGGAAAAAGTGTAAGATTCCCGCTCAATGCAATGAATGCGGTGAAAAAAAATGAGCGGTGAAAAAATGTTTTACACCACTTAAGCGGTGAACGAGTAAAAAAAATTTCAGAGCTACCAGCAGAATGCGTTTAAAAAAAATTTTTCACTGCTAAAATTGCAAATCTTACAAATATTCACCGCTAATTTCAACACTTATCTTAAATTCACAGTAAATATCATCGAAGTTAGTGACAGATGGAGCAGTGGAATAAAAAGTGGTTGACATGCAGGAGGTGAGACATCCAGGAGGAATACGACAGTTTTTTTGTACGAAATCCGGTAAATGAGGTGAAAAAAAATTTCACCGCTCAAAACCGCAAATCTTACATCATTTTCTGACCAAACCGTGACCCGGGAAGCACTTTTTTATGACGTAGCTGCAACAGAAAAAGTGAGGAATATTGGGTGACGGGGGGGGGGGGCGCTTAGCCGGCAAGAAAAAACCTAAAATTTTATGATTACTTCTGAGTAGTCGACGAATTGGATTGGTGAAATATCACTGGATCGTGCAACCATTACAATTGGTGTGTGTTTGGGTTGCTGGCTTAATTTCTCAACTGTCAGTTGCCAACTGAACCAAATGTCGACCAAATAAGAATTGGGATCTATTCTGTTTTTGCCCCCCTAGCTTAGTGGGCTTATGTTTTTTATGCCCCAAGGCGCACTTGCTATTTTTTTTACATCGTAACGTGCTATATAACAACATAAATTTGTAACTGGGGGCGTAAAAAACACTGGGGGGGGGGGGGGGGGGGGAAACAGAATACATCCAGAAAATTGTTTAGCAAATAAGTTCTTTCGCCTATGTAGCTTAATCAGAACTCAGAAAAGCCAGTTGAAGCAATAAGATTTAGTGGTTTGTAATTACACGTATCATATTTGAACTCTGTTATATTGAACATTAGATTACTTTGTAATTGATCAATTGACTTATAGTAAATTCTTTCTGCTGACCTATTTTGCCAACTACCCGGTCCCCCCCCCCGCCCCCGAAGTATTAGACTTCCCGTTCCTTATGTCTTTACACATAATAAAACACAATATATAAAGTAAAAAAGCATAAGTTGCAGTTGGCGCGCATGGGGGTCGGCACAAGGGGTGGGGGGGGGGGGAGGCTTGTTCAGAGAAGATCAGACTTTTGTACGATATTTTACATACATATCCATATGCGCATTAAATCTCTGTTAAGAGCTAATTTATCACAAAGACAATGTTGTCCATTTTTATTTTATATACAAAGATCCTGTTTCCTTTGATCCAGTCCTATTCCTGTCAACAAAGGGCACAAAAGGAGGAAAGCCCAATTAAAAATCACCCGCTATTTTGGCGCTGATAATATTTTGTGTAGCCAAATTCGGGTCTTTCTCATTTTAGCCCAAACACGAAATATAGCCCCCCATTATAGTATAAATTCCAAGATTGTGTGGCTGTACGTTATGTGACCACTAATCTGGGGGCTATAATGGAAAAGGCCCGGCATTTCCATAGTCTACAAGAGGGGATAAGGAAACAGTTTCTATAAATGTACAGTAGTTGAGTTCGTACCAGCGGAAGAGACAAATTACATTGTTCTGGGATCTATTCTGATACTCCCCCCCCCCCCCCGTCCAAGTATTTAATGCCCTCCCCCACATTAAAAATTATGTGTTGTTATATAGAAGTTTACATAACATATCAAATATAGTATGTGCCCCCCACCAAAAATATCTAAAATAAAAGTTATATGCCCACTAAGCTGGTAAGCTGGGGGCGGGGGGGGGGGAATAGATTCCAGTTCTTAATGCCTTTATTATCGTTTTTTGGAGGTATCAGCAGAAATTGTAGTTGATGCAGGAACTGCGGTTGGCTCCTCTGTGGAAGTCTCCACCTCCACACATTTCCAGTCCTCACATGTAAATGTATCAGGACAAGGCCTAGCTTCATAGCATCTCCTGAAACAACAGTTATTATGACTGGTTTGACCATAACAGCAGATTATTTTGCCACAAAACCTATTCCCTCTCCCCCTCACTCGTTCGCCCGCAGAACATAAGTAATGGTAAACTTTACAGCGTCCAGTGAGTTTCAGCGGTTCGAAATCTCTCGGGACATTAAGCTGTAGCAGTTAAGTTTTGCTGCTTATAACCGCTATAATATCACCGTTGCATAGCCAATTCAGTCAAAAACTATATGTTAAGCTTATAAGCTATATAAGCTTATGAGCTTAAGCTATAGCTTTTATTTCAATATCAAATTGAATCGGATTTGCTACAGACCAGACAGTAAAGTATCTCTCGAGTTCAACATGTTAGGAAAACAAATGAGAGGCAAATAAATAGACCTCAGACTAGACAAAAAATATTTTTGCATAAACTCAGGATGGGTGCGTTCTATGCACCCGCGGGCTAAGTGCCGGAACCAAGGCAAATTACAGTTCTATTACAGCTCAAGTATTTTGAAGTACCAAAACACAAAGATAAGAAATTTCTGTTGATAAAATTGAAGGAAAGAAGACACAGTGGGGGGGGGGGGGGGGGGGGGGGGAGGAACTGTTTACTCAAATGGTTTTTTTGCTCAGACAATTTTGGCCGATCGATGTATTCATCGCAGAGAAATGTGAGTGGTATCATTAAAAAGCTGGTCCAGCGTAAAAATCAAAATTAAGAAGATTTTTTTGAATTTCGTTTTTTTTTCGAGAAGTTATCGAGGATTGAAGTTTTGTGTGAACACGGGATATTTGTTCACTTTCAGTGTAATTTTTCTTCAAATTAAGATATTTTCTTTAAAAAAGTACTTCAAAATTAAATTTCACGCCAAAAATGAATGAACTTTGTGTTCCTAATGGAATTGAGGCGATAAAAAAGACTAGTTCTGGTCTCATAGGGAAGTTCACTATAAAAAATCGAATTCTATTTGAGAGCTCTTTTTTATAAAAATCTTCTACTTTTTTGCATTTTTAAGTCCCCCAGAGACAAGTCACTTTTCATATTGAGGTTTCGTTAATGACCAATCTCCTTTACAGTCAAAAGAAGCCCCAAGAACAAAAAAGTTGCTTTCAAGGAATTGCTCAAGTTTTTTTTTACTTCGACTCTTTCGTAATTTTAAACGCAATTTTGAATTTCTTTTTGAGGTTTTACTATTTTTTTAACGTCTTATGGCAGATATTTATTGGCTAACACAGTGCAATTTGATCTTTACTGAGCATTAAGTGAACATATCTAGGGCGTTGACTAGACAGCTAATCGATGTTAAGACTTTAAAAATAATTTTTCGAACTTTTTTTTGAATACTAAGCAATCGTGAAATTATTATCGTGAACTGTAAGACATTGTCAGTAATGACTTTACCCTTTTCCATCCTACTGCGACCAAATGGAATCTGGCTAGCAGTTTTACTTTCTAACTTTTATTTATATGATTTCAATAACACAAGATTTCTAAAATTTTTAAAAATTGTTTCCGATTTATTGTTTACTTTTGAAATCTTATCACATTATCTTAATATTGATAACTCCTATTGAGTTAAAAAAGACGTTCTGTGGATCACAGATAAAGTTTTTAGAGAAAAGCCTATGGTTAAAATGGTTTCGACATTTTCTTCTTGCATCTCTCTACTGAACTTTTGATGTTGGACGGTTTTTGTAATCTTTTTCATAGTCATTAGACTTTTTGTTAAGACTTATTGATCAACAATGCATAACAAACATCCCTTTACTTCCATCGTTTTTTATTGACTTTGGTCGAAAACAAATTAATTTAATGGCTGTTAAGAGTTTAAAGACAATTTTTCGATAAACTTTTTTGAACATTAACCAATTTTAAAATTTTTCGTGAACTGTTAGTTTGTCTCTGTTTTGACCTGACCCACTTGTTTTGTACTACAATTAAAATTATTCTGGTTAACCGTTTTATCTTCTAACTATTAGTTATATGACTTCAATGGCACAACATTTCAAAATTAAAAAAAAATTGTTGGATATTTCCGATTTATTGGTTACTTTTGAAATCTTATCACATTATCTTAATGTTGATAACTCCTATTGGCTTAAAAAAACGTGGATCACAGCTAAATTTTTCAGAGAAAAGCTAATGGTTTAAATGGCTGTCTCATTTTCTTATAGCACTTTCTACTGAACTTTTGGTGTTGGACGGTTTTTGTAATCGTATTCATAGTCATTAGACTTTTTGTTAAGCCTTATTGATCAACTATGCATAACAAACATCCCTTTACTTCCATCGTTTTTTATTGACTTTGGTCAAAAACAAATGAATTTAAAGGCTGTTAAGAGTTTAAAGACAATTTTTCGATAAACTTTTTTTGAACATTAACCAATCTTAAACATTTTTCGTGAACTGTTAGTTTGTCTCTGTTTTCACCTGACCCACTTGTTTTGTACTACAATTAAAATTTTTCTGGTTAACCGTTTTATCTTCTAAATTTTAGTTATATGACTTCAATGGCACAACATTTCAAAATTAAAAAAAAATGTTGGATATTTCCGATTTATTGGTTTTTTTTGAAATCTTATCACATTATCCTAATGTTGATAACTCCTTAAAAAAACGTGGATCACAGCTAAAATTTTCAGAGAAAAACTAATGGTTTAAATGGCTGTGTCAATTTCTTATTGCACTTTCTACTGGATTTTGGTTTTCACCTGTTTTTGTTGTTGTTCTGATAGTCATATGACTTATTGTTGTGTCGTATTGATTATCTGTGCTTGATAAACATATTTTTTCCCATCGGATTTTTTCTGCGCAAAGTTGTTGACCTCCGTTGAATGCTTTTGAGTTTAATGGCTGTTAAGACTTTAAAAATAATTTTTCGGAAGTTTTTTTGAACGTTAACCAATCCTAAAGTTTTTTCGTGAATTATAATTCAGTCTCAGCACTGGCAGGATTCCTTTACTTTCTACTGCAGCCAAAGTTTTTCTGGTTTGCGGTTTTATCTGCTTCCTATTAGTTTTAAAACAATAATCAATGCACGATTTTTTATAATCTTTTTAAAATTTTCGGTTGTTTTTTCCTATTTTTGGATCCTTTCGGAAGTTTTTTTACATTATTCTGCTACTGATAGTTCCCATTGGTTCAAAAAAGACGTTCATTAGATCAAAGATAAAATTTTCAGAGAAGAGTTTATGATTTGAATGGCTTCGACAATTTCTTCTGGCACTTTTCTACTGAATTTTTGGTTTTTGCCTGTTTTTGTTGTTGTTTTCATCGTCAATAACTTGTTGTAAGGTTTTAGAAATATCAATGGTAAACAAATTTGTTGTCCCATCAAGGCATAATTTAGCGTGTTTACTGGCTTCCGCTGAATGTTAAGGAATTTGTTACAATTGATACTAGTAATTTTCTCAAAAACTTTGTGGTTCATAGATATTTGTTTATAATCAACTTTTTCAAGTTATTTTGATGAAACAAGAGGAATCTCACAGCTGTGAAAAGTTCATTGAACATAAAAAAGTGTTTAGTGAAAAGTTCTTTTTTTAAAACCTTCGACACTTTTCTTGCTCAATTTTTTTCTTGAGTTTGCTGTTTTTGCCTGTTTTTGTTCTTTAGGTAGCCGTAAATTGCTGAACGGTCTGTTAAGAATGTAGTTGAGGATTGAATGATTGATGTTACCCAATGTAGTTAGTGTTTAGGGAATAGTCTTAAAGTGTCTGATATACATTTTCAAAAGTTTTAGAAATTTTCTGTTTTTGTTGTTCTTTTCGTCAAATTGTAACTTTTTCATCAATGATAGGTCCCATCCATTTTCGTGCATCTCACAAAATAAGATATCTACTGATATTGTTTGTCAATTATGATTTGTTTGTTGGATACTATGCGTTTTTATAAACGTTTTTTGAGTGGTCAACTTTGTGTGTTTCTTTTTCTCTTCTTTCAGAACAATCGCGTAATAACAGATCCCAATGGTTTTCAAATTTGGCCCAAAATTTTTTTTAATATCTCAGCATAAATCCTTCAATTGAATTACTAGAAAAGCTAATTGAATTTAAAATACTTACTATTCAGATGACACATAATGATTTCAATGGTAGCAATAGTTTGTCTTTTCGGATGTCGCTTGTATTTTTTGAAGTTTTTCTTTAGTTCGTTTTTATGGCTTAGACTAACTGAAGACTGGTGCTTTTGGTTAAGTAATGACTTTTTATTAAGTTATCAGGGATTAATTTTTGAAAGCTAATGGTTTTTAAGACTTTTGAAATTTCTTGGTTTAAAAAAGGTTGATTAATTTTTGAATTTCGCCTCATTGTTCGTTCTCTTTGTCAATTTGTTACATATTCTCATTAAGAAGACTTTCCATCTGCTGTATAATTAGGAGAAAGTATATTTGAGTAGTTAAAGTTTTATCTGACTGCATTTTGACAGTGTTACTGTGTGTTTTTTAATTTACATAATCCGTTTTTGCCATGAAATTTTTGTTTTTGCTAGCTTTGATGTTTGTTTTTTTGTCTCGTAGTCTCTTTAATTTCAGATCTCGTTGGCGGTGTAATTGGTCATGGCATCATTTAATTCAGTTAGTAGAAAGTTTGTGTGACGATTGTTTTAAACTCAAAAATCTATTTTTCTTATCTCTTCATTTGGCTGACAATTAAGTTAAAAATGTAGATGAGCTGGGTCGGAACATCATTTGCAAACGCACATTAACGAGCCTCCTTATTTAATATTTGTTATCAATTAGTATTTTAATTGCAATCAAGGTTATTTTTAAGGTAGAAGGCACAGTAACAGTTTGTTTATGCTCAAAGAAAGTAAGTGTTCAAGACACATTAATGAGTTACTTACTGATCAAGATGAGTTTATTTTAGGAAAACTTAGAAACATAAAAACAAACGCATGTCTGTTTTTTGTTAAGTTGTGTTGATGTTGCTTGAACTCCCCCTTTGAATTCATTTGACATGATATTATTGTAGAGAAAATCATTATCCACACAACAACAAGTGATAAGAAAAATTCAAAATTTTTTCTACGTCACGAATAACTTTTTCTGAAAGTTTTTCTTTCTACAGAACGTCAACTCTAAAAAATTAAAGAGAAAAAAATAGTCATTCAATTTTAAAAAGACACTAAAACATTTAAATTCGATTGAAAAAGGTAGTAGGCTAAAAAACAACACTGATAAAAACAAAAACAATGATAATAAGAATAAAAATAATAATGACAAAAATGATATTAGTGAAACAAAGAATAATAATATTATTACTAAATATAATGAAAATTATTTTAAAAAATCATCACTTGCAATAACAATAATAGTAACACAATTGGTAGTGAGAGAAAAGTTAATAATAACAATGATAATAATAACAATAATGTTAATAATAATAAAGATAAAAAACCAAAAATACAAAAAATAATAATAGAAACAATAAAAATATTAATAATGATAACAATAATAATAACAATAATAATAATAATATTAATAATAATAATACAAATAATAATAATAATAATAATAATAATAATAATAACAAAAATATATTAATAATACTAATAGTAATAATGAAATAATAATAATAATAATAATAATAATAATAATAATAATAATAATAATAATAATAATAATAATAATAATAATAATAATAGTAATAATAATAATAATAATAATAATAACAAAAATAATAATAATAATAGTAATAATAATAATAATAGTAAATTAATAAGAAAATTATTGGTAACAATGCTAATATTTTTAACCACACAACAACAAGTGATAAGAAAAAAAATTAAAAAATTTTTCTACGTCACGAATAACTTTTTCTGAAAGTTTTCCTTTCTACAGAACGTCAACTCTAAAAAATTAAACAGAAAAAAATAGTCATTCAATTTTAAAAAGACACTAAAACAATTAAATTCGATAGAAAAAGATAGTGGGCTAAAAAACAACACTGATAATAACAAAAACAATGATAATAAGAATAAAAGTAATAATGACAAAAATGATATTAGTGAAATAGAGAATAATAATATTATTACTAAATATAATAAAATTTATTTCAAAAAAATCATCACTTGCAATAACAATAATAGTAACACAATTGGTAGTGAGAGAAAAGTTAATAATAACAATGGTATTAATAACATTAATATTATTAATAATAAAGATAAAAAAACCAAAAATAAAAATAATAATAATAGAAACAATAGAAACCTTAATAATGATAACAATAATAATAACAATAATAATAATAATATTAATAATAATAATAATAATAATAATAATAATAATAATAATAATAATAATAAAAAATTAAAAATAATAATAATAATAATAATAATAATAATAAAATAATAATAATAATAATAATAATAATAATAATAATAATAATAATAATAATAATGGTAAATTAATAAGAAAATTATTGGTAACAATGCTAATATTTTTAATAAGAATAACAATAATGATAAAAATAGTAATAAAGATAATATTAAAAATAATTATATTAATGATAACAATAATAAAAATAATAATAAAAAAACAATAATAATAACAATAGTAAGAAAAATAATAATAATCATAATCATAACAATGATAAAAATAATCATATTAATAATAATAAAAATAATAATAATAATAATAATAATAATAATAATAATAATAATAATAATAATAATAATAATAATAAGAGTAATATTAACAATAGCAATAATGATAGTAATAATAACTATTACAAAAAACACTAATAATAATAATAATAATAAATATAATAATAATAATAAAAACAATGATAATAATAATGATAAAACCAATAAAAAAAACAATAATAATAATAATGATGATATTAATAATAATAACAATAAAAATAATAATAATAATAATAATAATAATAATAATAATAATAATAATAATAATACTAATAATATTAATAATAATAATAATAATGATAGTAACAATATATATTAACAATAACAATAATAATAATATTAATAATAATCATAATAATAAAATTAATAAAAATATTAGTAATAGTTATAACAAAAATAACAATAACATAATTAATAACACAAAAAATAATAATTATAAAAGTAATATTAACAATAATAATATAAATAAAAATAATAATAAAAATAATAATAATAATAATTTTTATTGGTGTGTTGGTAAACTGCAGACGCAATAATATTCGCGAACAGATCATACTGACTGTAAAAGACTAACGCGAGCAACAAAAAACTGAACTCGATTAGATTTTACTAATCACTTTCGAGACACGATGTGCGCCTCTTCATAGCGCTCCGATCGGAGCGTACATAGAATGACTGGTGTAACCAGTTATTAATAACTGCGCACATCGCAATGTACATATTTACAGACAATGTTGAAATAGATTAAAAAAACATATAAAGTTTGTAAGTGTTTATGTTAATGCTTTCAATTTCTAGGTTACTTGTTGAGTTAGGTGCTCACCACACTCCTCCATCGAGGTAGAATCAACTTGCTGATGCGTGCTGTTCTCTGAGTTGGTGTTTTCGCCAGTGTCTTGTTACGATGTGTCCTGAATGTTTTCGAGACTGGACGGTTTGCAGTCCATCAGGGTTTCGAAGTTCTATAAGGTTTCCCGAATGGGATATGAGTAGACCGATGCTGAATGGAATGACGCATTTGAGTCCTGTGAGTCAAAAAAAAGAAATACTAGTGACTGTCCAAAAGATTAGGAAGTGGGGTCGATTGTTAGGTGGGGTCAAGCTGGCGTTCGGATATGTCTATTAGGTTGACCACTGTTGTGTCGTTGTTTGCTGCGGCCACGGGTAATTGAGAAATCGAACTCTGGATACGTAAATTTTGAACGGTTGCTTCGGCGTTTGACTTACGGATGTTGCGATTTACACGGCAATTTAACAATCAGGGTTTAGTGATTTAGGGGTGGGAGTCATGAAGTCGGCGGCTGATGATGAGGTGGCTATGATGTACGACTTGAAGTTCTCTGGGGAGCGTGATCTGATAGTTCTTGTTGTGGGTTTTTATCTTCAGTGTGTGTATGTCGATTGGGCTAGTTTAAAGCTCGAAGGCTCTGCTTTGTTTCAATGCGGCGTTTTTGGCTTTTGTCAGCTTTGTGTTGGCCGTTTTGCGGCTGATGAGATTGTGGTTTTCTTACGGATACTTTTCCAAGTTTCCTTTTTGGAGATTTTTTTTTATTTTTGAATCGGAGCTGTCTTTTTGGTTGTTTTCGTCGAATGCGAGTAATGGGGGAAATGCTCAGCAATGAAGTTGCTGTTTGGATTAAGTAGGGTCTGGGGTTGTCGATTGAGTTCGAAATGCCCTGTTCAGGCGTTAGGTGGGTAGGTCTTGTTGGGGCTGATGAGGGGCTTAGGAGTCCTTGGCCATGTGTGGTCTCGGCTTGGGTCCTTGCTTGTGTTCTTTCAGCTAAACTGAAAATTTCTATCCTGCGGTTTTTTTTGTTCTCCTACAATTTTGCAGGCTACAAAATTTAATAATTGAAGCTTGGTATCTGGAGATTTAGGTCGTCTTTCCGTGGAGATAGTTGGGTCGTTCTTGCGTATTACTTTATTTTTTCAATTATCTGTGCCGATGGTTACGGTTTGGGGAGTATAGTCTACTATCGTTTTCTCTGGGATTATTGACCGTAATGATTTTAAGGTACCCCGTGGTTCTGAGTTTACCCCCTAAAATTTTACGTGCCAAATTACGTAAAATTACGTGCCAAATTCGGTCTACAATTGTGATGTTTTGGTTTGCTCGACTCGTTGGGTGTTGGTTGTTTGGGCCGGTATCTAATATCCAGATTGGTTTCTGAATTCGTCTCGCGGTCCCAGACGCCAACTGGCGTGAGGGCAGGGTTTTGTAGCAGTCGTTTGTCTAAGTAAATTGATTTTTTTTGTTATACGATTGATAACTGCTATCAGGTTTAAAAAGTTTGAAAGTTTCGTGATACGAGGTCTGTCGAAGCATGCTTCAAATGGGGGGATTTTTGTTACCCCTTTGGGGATTATTTTAACGGATTCTATAATTTCTGCTATTTTTTCGGCAAATGTTGTGCTATTCCCAATGGGTCAGTTTTTATGGGAGCGAGTCCTCTTTTTAGGGTTTCGATTAGGCGTTCGAACATTCCCGAGGCCCTTTGGGTGAACAGTACTGTTTTAAGAATTTGGTTGCGGTTTGAGTGTCAAAATTAGTGTGTACCAACATTGCCGGATATCTAGAGATACGATGCACGCAGAATACGGTGTACTGTTCGGTGTTAGGGTTTGAGGGGTTCATGATAGAGCCAGCAAAATTTAATTTTAGTTCTTCATTAGGCTCGTTTAACTTCGGGAGGTTCCCTAACCTGACTATCGATTTTGAAGATTTTAGATTCTTACCTTGGTGAAGGCATTGTCTACAGTTTTTAGCCCAGAAGTCTAAAGTGCGGTAAATCTGGGGAACCAGACGATGTTGGAGAAACCAATCATCCCAATTTCGCCCGGGTGGGTGCAGTGGACTGCATTAATGACCAGATTTTGTAATTGGTAGGGGATAACCAGCTTTCCAACATTGATAAGACAGCCCGATGGGGCAATGGCTATGTCGGTTCGCAAATCAAAATAATACTTTGATAACTGTTTCAGTAGCTCCCAATTGTGTCTTTTAACTTACTTAAAAATTGCCTGAGATGCATGTCTCTGAGAGTTGCCTCCGCGAGGAATTTCACAACAAATACTCAGGAGATGCTGCGTTGGTACTCTGGGGGAATTGTCGATTGGGGAACCTCCTTGGCCTTTTTTGGAAGATGGAAGAGCCTTTTCAATTTGAGTGGCGACAAATATGGGGGCAGGAGTTGGTGGGCGGTATCTGAACTACTTCTCACTATTGTTTTAGGGTGGTTTGAGGCACTTTTTCGTTTAAGGATGGGTTGACAAATGTGATTTTAATGTGGCTGTTGCAAGTAATTACGTTTATTTTGTTCAGTGTGTTGCACTTTTGAATAGAGAGAGAGAATTGGAAAGCGACAGTATTGGATTGGAGACATGGCAAAAAGCGTTCGTTTTTTTCTTTGTTAGTTTGTTTCGCTGTTTTGCGTTAATTTGTTTGCGTGTGACTCAAGATGGAGCGTTTTAGTTGGCTGAAATTTTGTAATCTCTTTATTCGTTGAGAAGTTTGAATGTGAACTCTTTAACTCTAATTATAACAAAACGTTCGTGGTCTGTACTAATTGGGAGAAAGTTTAGATGGGGATTCCTGCTGAGATAATTGTTAAGTCCCATTTCTATACCAAGTAAATGAGGTATAGAAAATGTATATGGTAGAAGTCTATCTACCCATTTGGTTAGCCTGCTCGGGCTGGATTTGCTACCACTGTTGGAATTAAATGCCAATGGAAGTGCTAAATGGTCAGTGAATAACTCGAAATTGAGGCCTAATTAGTAATAATTAAAACCTTCGAGTCCATACTACTTCTAGTTCATTTGTGGTGAATTTTTGCTCTGATTCGTTGTGGAAGCGACTAGCGTAGGCAATTGGGAACCATCCTTCTGGTTAGTGTCGTTCTAGGACTGACCCTAATCTTTTGTGGCTCGCATCTTATTTTAAGCGCATATTTCCTCTGTTTGTCGAAGTGTTTTTTCTCTTTTTTGAGATTGGAGTTTTTTTTCTAGGGCGTTAGTGTGGGAGTCAATTCATTGTATTTTTTTGTTTGTTATGTTCTCCTATTTAGTAGTGGCCAAATTGGTTCGGTTAAACTGGCGAGATTTGGGATAATTATGATTGATTGATGTACTGAGCCCATGAGGGATAGGAGCTGTCTTAGTGTGTTAAGGTTAACTTCAAGTTTCAAACTGAGCCCGTTTTTTTGTTGACCTGATACTCGTTTGGGATAATGTTGTAGCCTAGCCATATTATGTTGGGTTGAGCTAATTTGAATTTCGCGGTTCCTATGGCAAGATTTTTTTTGAACTTTATCTATTTCTGATTCGTGGTCCGCGATAGATCCTTTCGGTATAATTAAAATGTCATCTAGGAAATCGATTTCGTTTTGGATGTTTTTGAGTGTTCGATCCTATTTTTTGCGACCAAGTCCATTAAGTTATCTTTTGACTGCGTTGGATATTTGTTCTTTTCTATCGAGTAGTTTAGTAATTTTGAGCCTAGATCGATTTTTCTGGTTTTGTCGTGTTTTACTGTGATTAAGACCGGGCATATGAAGACGTTCTCTGAACACTCATCTAATTTGACGATCTGTTTTATATCAAGAAAAGGCTAAAATCTCTGTCTACCTTATCGGTTAGATGTAATCGGACTCTACATCCTTTGTGAGGTTTTATGATTGGTTTGATTGTGGACTTTTTGATGTGATTTTTGGAGCTTCCTAGTCTAGTGCATAGGTGGGGGAATTGATTGAATATACGAAGTTGGATAGGAGTTTCTGAATGGATAAGGTGTAAGTGCCTACCTTGGCGTTGGGATAAAGAGAAGCCGAGTTTGCCGAGGACGTCACGTCCGAGGAGATTGACTGTTTAAGTTTTGACAACCAAGATTTCATTGTCATTTGCCTCTCAGTGTCCTGATTTCAGGTCGAGTAGTTTTGCTCCGATTATAGGATTGTGCAAGTTTCTCGGGAGTCACCCACGTGAAAATTTTGCATTTTCATAGAATTAGTTCGGCTTCTTCTTTATTGAGGAAGCTATTAGGGCTGCCTGTGTCAGTTATCCAGTAAATCGTAGTTTGATTAAATATTGTTGTATCCAAATTTTGTTGATAAATTAGGCGAAAATTTTGTAGGGTGTGCGTCTTGAATTGTTTGGGTTTGACGAAGTTGACGGTGTTCCGGTTGTCGAAGTTTTCTTGGATATAAAATGTGTTCTCTGGGTCAATCGTTTCGTGGGAGGACTCCGTGTGGGTGTATTGTTACGGGCAGGTTATTGAGTGAATACTTGTTGTCTCTACAATGTTTTGTGCTCTTCCTGTTTGTGGGGTGTTTTTCTGGTGTTGTGTTTATTGGTTTTGCCAGAGGTGTTTTTCGGAACGGCACACTTTGCTGTAACGCCCGATTTTTTGCAGAGGTCGCATTGGACCTTTTTGGCGGGGCAAACATGTAGATGTTCAGGGGTGAATTGTGCACCGCATCTCTTCCATGGGTTCGAAGGGGTGGTTGGTTGTTGTATTTGTTGTCTCCGTAGGGTGGTTTCTGTCGTGGGTTCCATTGGGGTGTCCTATTCTTTTTGGATGAGGGATACTTGGTTGTTTTAGAGGAGTGGACGACGATATAGTTGGGTATTGATTGCCTTCTGGTTCTCATGTCCCTGTTCGGGGTTTACAGTGAATTGGAGGACTTATAACGGGGTGCGGGTTTCTGTTAGAAGTTCCCTTGGATGTCAGGATTAGTCAGAGAGGCTATGACAAGTCTTTGATGAGTTCATCTTTGGCATTTTGCTCCGGGAGCTTTGAGGCAGCAGTGGAGTTTATTCAGTATTTTTTGTTCTTTCTGCTTACATGTAAACAGGAGGAAACGGTCGTATTTTGTGTTTGAGGAAGGGGAAAGGACGCGTGCTAGTTCAAAAGCACAGGTAGTGTTGATTATTGAGTGGGAGAAGCGCTGGTGGTATATCCTTTGGCCCTAGTCTGAGATAAATGAGCACCTTCACTTTGTGTATGCATCAGCCCAGGGGATTCCGTCGACTGTTGGTTATTTCAACTTGATGCCCTTACACTGATTTTCCAAGTCTACTTCGGGTTTTTTGTTCCTGAGTTCTCTCTTACGGTGCTGCGCTTGTGTTTCAATCTCAGTTTGGGGTTTGTAGAAATGTTCTGCTGTATAGAAGAGGTCTTCTGCCTCTGGTGTTTGTATGAGAAGAGAATCTACGTTGATAGAGTCTTTGGCCATGATGGCCCACGTGGGCCATATGACTGGGGATTCATTCCGCTGTCCCAAAAAAAGGGATGCCCACTGGGGATCTTAGTAGCTGTTTTCTGCTGACTGCACCATGTTGTATCGGGAAAACTGACCACGCAATGTTATTCGCGAATAGATGATACTGACTGTAAAAGACTAACAGGAGCAAGAATAAATTGAACTCGATCCTACTTTACTATTCACTTTCAAGACACGATATGCGCCTTTTCATAGCGCTTCAATTGGTGCATACAGCGAATGACTGGTCGGACCAGTTGACAATAACTGCAGACAGTGCAACGTACTAATATACAGACAATGGTGAGAAAGATATAGCAACATATAAAGTTTGTAAATGTTTAAAATAATACTTTCAAGTAAAATAATAATACTTTCAATAATACTTTCAATAATACTTTGGTTACTTGTTGAGCTCGGTACTCGCCACATTAATCAATAAGAATAATAATAGGAATGATGATAATAACAATAATAATAATAATATTAATATTAATAATGATAATAATAATAATAATAATAATGATAATAAAAATAATAATAATAATAATAACAATAATAACAGTAATAATAATAATAATAAAAATAATAATAATAATAATAGTAATGATATTAGCAGTAATAATAATAATAATAATAATAATAATAATAAAAATGATAAAAATAAAAATAATAAAAATAATAATGATAATAATATTAATAATAATAATAATAATAATAATAATAATAATAATAATAATAATAATAATAATAATAATAATAATAATAATAATATTTATAATAATAATCATAGTAATAATGATAATAATAATAATAATAATAATAATAATAATAATAATAATAATAATAATAATAATAATAATAATAATAATAATAATAATAATAATAATAATGTTAAGTGCTGTGTTGGGAAACTGCCGATGCAATATTATTCGCGAACAGATGATACTGACTTTAAAAAACTAACGTGAGCAAGAATAAACTGAACTCGATCCGACTTTACTATTCACTTTCAAGACACGATGTGCGCCTTTTCATAGCGCTCCGATTGGAGCATACAGCGAATGACTGGTCAAACCAATTTACAATAACTGCAGACAGCGCAACGTACTTATATACAGACAATGGTGAAATAGATATAGCAACATATAAAGTTTGTAAATGTTTACAATAATACTTTCAAGTACAAAAATAATGCTTTCAATAAAACTTTCGATAATACTTTGGTTACTTGTTGAGCTCGGTACTCACCACATTAATCAATAAGAATAATTATAAAAATAGTAAGAATAAAAATAAATACTAATAACTATAATGACAATAATATTAAGAACACAAGTAAAAATTTTGCTTGTGTTTTAAAAAAATATTAAAAAGTTTATGATAGGAATGAAAAAACAGTAAGGCCGGCATCACAAGAACATTAAATTGCTACTGTGTAAAACAGTTTTCATTCTGCGTACGATTACATAACTATTGTTATTGAGCTAAATTGATCTCCCAATTGTTTTTATTACATCTCGCCACTTAAACTTTTTATGTTGGTACTTAGGCAACTTAGTTTTTAATACTTTATGGGCAACGCTTATCAAATGCAATTTTGCCCAACTAACTATTTAAAAAGCAAACCTAGCTATTTTTCTAACAAGTTTTTTTTTGTTGAAGTTGGCCATCCCGGGTCGAATGTCCTCCCTAAAATCCTCCCATTTTGATGTAAGAATGGGGGGTGATTTGTCTATGGGGGGTAAATCGATGTAAGAGTGTGGGGCTAATTTGTTCAGAGGGGGTAAAATGATGTAAGAGTTGGGCTGCAATGGGAGGACTTTTAAGGAATTACCCCCCTTACTGAAATTGCCATGTAAGAGTGGGCTGCAATAGGCTGCAATGGGAGGAATTTTAAGGAATTACCCCCCATGATTGAAATTGCCATGTAACAGTGGGCTGCAATGGGCTGCAACGGGAGGAGTTTTCAGGAATTACCCCCTGACTGAAATTGCCATGTAAGAGTGGGCTGCAATGGGAAGAGTTTTCAGGAATTACCCCCCATGACTGAGATTGTCATGTAAGAGTGGGCTGCAATGGGCTGCAAGGGGAGGATTTTTCAGGAATTACCCCCCATGACTGAAATTGTCATTTAAGAGTGGGCTGCAATGGGATGCAATGGGAGGACTTTTAAGGAATTACCCCCTGACTGAAATTGCCATGTAAGAGTGGGCTGCAATGGGTTGCAATTGGAGGACTTTTAAGGAATTACCCCCCCCCTGACTGAAATTCCCATGTAAGAGTGGGCTGCAATGGGCAGCAATGGGAGGACTTTTAGGGAATTACCCCCCCTGACTGAAATTGTAATGTAAGTGTGGGCTGCTATGGGCTGCAATGGGAGGACTTTTAAGGAATTACCCCCCCCCCCCTGAATGAAATTGCCATGTAAGAGTGGGCTGCAATGGGCTGCAATGGGAGGACTTTTAAGGAATTACCCCCCCCCCCCCCTGATTGAAATTGCCATGTAAGAGTGGGCTGCAATAGGCTGCAATGGGAGGAGTTTTCAGGAATTACCCCCCTGACTGAAATTGCCATGTAAGAGTGGGCTGCAATGGGTTGCAATGGGAGGACTTTCAAGGAATTACCCCCCCCTGACTGAAATTGCCATGTAAGAGTGGGCTGCAATGGGCAGCAATGGGAGGACTTTTAGGGAATTACCCCCCATGACTGAAATTGTAATGTAAGTGTGGGCTGCAATGGGCTGCAATGGGAGGACTTTTAAGGAATTACCCCCCTTACTGAAATTGCCATGTAAGAGTGGGCTGCAATAGGCTGCAATGGGAGGAATTTTAAGGAATTACCCCCCATGATTGAAATTGCCATGTAACAGTGGGCTGCAATGGGCTGCAACGGGAGGAGTTTTCAGGAATTACCCCCTGACTGAAATTGCCATGTAAGAGTGGGCTGCAATGGGAAGAGTTTTCAGGAATTACCCCCCATGACTGAAATTGTCATGTAAGAGTGGGCTGCAATGGGCTGCAAGGGGAGGATTTTTCAGGAATTACCCCCCATGACTGAAATTGTCATTTAAGAGTGGGCTGCAATGGGATGCAATGGGAGGACTTTTAAGGAATTACCCCCCTGACTGAAATTGCCATGTAAGAGTGGGCTGCAATGGTTTGCAATTGGAGGACTTTTAAGGAATTACCCCCCCCCCTGACTGAAATTGCCATGTAAGATTGGGCTGCAATGGGCAGCAATGGGAGGACTTTTAGGGAATTACCCCCCATGACTGAAATTGTAATGTAAGTGTGGGCTGCTATGGGCTGCAATGGGAGGACTTTTAAGGAATTACCCCCCCCCCCCCTGAATGAAATTGCCATGTAAGAGTGGGCTGCAATGGGCTGCAATGGGAGGACTTTTAAGGAATTACCCCCCCCCCCCCCCTGATTGAAATTGCCATGTAAGAGTGGGCTGCAATAGGCTGCAATGGGAGGAGTTTTCAGGAATTACCCCCCTGACTGAAATTGCCATGTAAGAGTGGGCTGCAATGGGTTGCAATGGGAGGACTTTCAAGGAATTACCCCCCCTCCCCCCTGACTGAAATTGCCATGTAAGAGTGGGCTGCAATGGGCAGCAATGGGAGGACTTTTAGGGAATTACCCCCCATGACTGAAATTGTAATGTAAGTGTGGGCTGCAATGGGCTGCAATGGGAGGACTTTTAAGGAATTACCCCCCCTGAATGAAATTGCCATGTAAGAGTGGGCTGCAATGGGCTGCAATGGGAGGACTTTTAAGGAATTACCCCCCCCCCCCCTGATTGAAATTGCCATGTAAGAGGGGCTGCAATAGGCTGCAATGGGAGGAGTTTTCAGGAATTACCCCCATGACTGAAATTGTCATGTAAGAGTGGGCGCAATGGGCTGCAATGGGAGGAATTTTAAGGAATTACCCCCCATGACTGAAATTGCCATGTAAAAGTGAGGTAAGAGTTGGGCTGCCAAGGGGGGTAAAATGGTGTAAGAATGAGGGGGTAATTTGTTCAGAGGGGTTAAAATGATGTTAGAGTTGGGCCGCCAAGGGGGGTAAAATGGTGTAAGAGTGAGGGGGTAATTTGTCCAGAGGGGGTAAAATGAGGTAAGAGTTGGGCTGCCCAGGGGGGTAAAATGGTGTAAGAGTGAGGGGGTAATTTGTTCAGAGGGGGTAAAAAGATTTAAGATTTGGGCTGCCAAGCGGGGAAAAATTGTGTAAGAGTGAGGGGGTAATTTGTCCAGAGAGTGTATAATGAGGCAAGAGTTGGGCTGCCAAGGGGGGGGGGGGGGGTAAAATGGTGTAAGAGTGAGGGGGTAATTTGTTCAGAGGGGGTAAAATGATTTAAGAATTGGGCTGCCAAGCGGGGTAAAATTGTGTAAGAGTGAGGGGGTAATTTGTCCAGAGAGTGTAAAATGAGGTAAGAGTTGGGCTGCCCAGGGGGTAAAATGGTGTAAGAGTGAGGGGGTAATTTGTTCAGAGGGGGTAAAGTGATGTAAGAGTTGGGCTGCAAAGGGGGGGGGGGTAAAATGGTGTAAGAGTGAGGGGGTAATTTGTTCAGAGGGGGTAAAATGATGTAAGAGTTGGGCTGCCAAGCGCGGTAAAATGGTGTAAGAGTGAGGGGGTAATTTGTTCAGAGGGGGTAAAATGTTGTAAGGGTTGGGCTGCAAAGGGGGGTAAAACGATGTAAGAGTGAGGGGGTCATTTGTTGTGATGGGGCAATTCTAACAATTGTTATTTATATATATATATATAGACCGTGAAGAGTGGGACAAGCATCGATGGTCTGGAGGATAAGGCGACGCAGCTGAGGGTACAGAGGTTGTGGGTTCAAGACTGGCAGTCTTCAGGTATGGGTTTAAAAGATTGAGGGGCTTAAATGATGTAAGAGTTGGGTTGCCAGGGGAGTAAAATGGTGTAAGTTGAGGGGGTAATTTGTTCAGAGGGGGTAAAGTGATGTAAGAGTTGGTCTGCCAAGGGGGGGGGGGTAAAATGGTGTAAGAGTGAGGGGGTAATTTGACAGAGGGGTAAAATGAGGTAAGAGTTGGGCTGCCAAGGGGAATAAAATGGTGTAAGAGTGAGGGGGTAATTTGTTCAGAGGGGTTAAAATGATGTTAGAGTTGGGCCGCCAAGGTGGGTAAAATGGTGTAAGAGTGAGGGGGTAATTTGTCCAGAGGGGGTAAAATGAGGTAAGAGTTGGGCTGCCCAGGGGGGTAAAATGGTGTAAGAGTGAGGGGTAATTTGTTCAGAGGGGGTAAAGTGATGTAAGAGTTGGGCTGCCAAGGGGGGGGGGGGGGGGTAAAATTGTGTAAGAGTGAGGGGGTAATTTGACAGAGGGGTAAACTGAGGTAAGAGTTGGGCTGCCAAGGGGGGTAAAATGGTGTAAGAGTGAGGGGGGTAATTTGTTCAGAGGGGGTAAAATGATGTAAGAATTGGGCTGCCAAGCGGGGTAAAATTGTGTAAGAGTGAGGGGGTAATTTGTCCAGAGGGTGTAGAATGATGTAAGAGTTGGGCTGCCCAGGGCGGTAAAATGGTGTAAGAGTGAGGGGGTAATTTGTTCAGAGGGGGTAAAGTGATGTAAGAGTTGGGCTGCCAAGGGGGGGGGGGTAAAATGGTGTAAGAGTGAGGGGGTAATTTGACAGAGGGGTAAACTGAGGTAAGAGTTGGGCTGCCAAGGGGGGTAAAATGGTGTAAGAGTGAGGGGGGTAATTTGTTCAGAGGGGGTAAAATGATGTAAGAATTGGGCTGCCAAGCGGGGTAAAATTGTGTAAGAGTGAGGGGGTAATTTGTCCAGAGGGTGTAGAATGAGGTAAGAGTTGGGCTGCCCAGGGGGGTAAAATGGTGTAAGAGTGAGGGGGTAATTTTTTCAGAGGGGGTAAATTGATGTACAAGTTGGGCTGCCAAGGGGGTAAAACGATGTAAGAGTGAGGGGGTCATTTGTTGTGATGGAGCAATTCTAACAATTGTTATTTATATATATATAGACCGTGAAGAGTGGGACAAGCATCGATGGTCTGGAGGATAAGGCGACGCAGCTGAGGGTACAGAGGTTGTGGGTTCAAGACTGGCAGTCTTCAGGTATGGGTTTAAAAGATTGAGGGGCTTAAATGATGTAAGAGTTGGGATTCAGGGGGTTAAAATGATGTAAGAAATGGGCTGCCAAGGGGTGTAAAATGACGTAAGAGTGGCGCTGCAATGGGAGGATTTTTTAGGAAAATGCAGCTCAAAACTCTTACGTCTTTTTGGGCTGCACTGTGCTTCCAAGGGGGATAAAATGGTGTATGAGTGAGGGGGTAAAAGACAAATTAACCCCCCACTCTTACATTTTTTTGGTCTGCCAGGGGGCGGTAAAATGGTGTAAGAGTGAGGGGGTAAAAGACAAATTACCCCCCAACTCTTACATCGTTTTACCCCCCTTGGCAGACCAAAAAAGATGTAAGAGTGGGGGGTTAATTTGTCTTTTACCCCCTCACTTTTACACCATTTTACCCCCTTGGAAGCCCAATGCAGCCCAAAAAGACGTAAGAGTTTTGAGCTGCATTTTCCTAAAAAATCCTCCCATTGCAGCCCCACTCTTACATCATTTTGGGCGGAAAAATTCAACCCGGGATATTGTTGCCATTTTTCTCTCCATTTAAAACCTATTTTAGTAAAAATAAAAGCAATGAAAATGTTACAGGTTAATTTTTTTCGGAAAGACAAAACTGATATCCGCCAACATTTCATGAAAAATGAAGAGCAAACAAAACTGTCATTGAGAGCCAAATACAACAACGTTTATGAACAGCTTCTAACGTTTGTTTTAGCTTTTGAATGAGTAGTCTTAATGATTTTTTTGACTCTTTCCTGTCAGATATACCCTCATCTTTCAGAAATTGCTACCATTTTGAATTTTTATGACTTTGTTTTTTTTAAAATCTGAAAGAGATAAATCAAAAATAATTAATTTAAATGAGAAAATGATAGATATTAAAAATTATAGATATTAATCAACTAAAATTTATTGATATTAATATTTTGATATTAAAAGATATTAATATTATTAATAAGTTTATGGCGTTCATATTTTCGTATATAATTTTGCAGATTTTATTACAGGTTTATTTGGGTAAGCCTTGTTTTCGCAGTTTGTCTTGTGTTGGGTTATAGACTTTCGCAAGCGGAATAAAAGCGTTTTTAACTAAGTAGAAAAATTAATTTCTCAAAATGAAAGAAAACCAAGAATGATATTTTACAGTAGAAATTAGAGATTTACAGGAGAGATCTGATTATAAGATCAAGATGGTGATTTGATTTTGGGGATGAAAAAGGACTCAAAAATCAAGCTTTATATATATCCATTATTAGTGTGAAAAAGTCAAGATTCAAAACTAATCTTAGCACCATGATTTATATTGGGGGTCGCAAAAGTTACCCAATGTGGTTTGCTTCTGCAAATCAGTCGCAAAGGGAACCATAAATGGAATGCATTTGCACTTTTCTAAGAATTCATTCACACTTCCGGTGATATCATAATCCTTTAATATATGCTGGGAAGATTTTACATCAATTAATCTAACTCTAATAAAAGTTATCTAGAATCATCAGTTTGAAACGAGTATTGATTCACAGAACCATTTCTTTAAGATTCATTTATATCAGTATTGGTAACCTGAATCAAATTTACCTTCTGTCAGATTAATTTGGTAAGTTGCACCTTCTAATAATACTAAGTTTAAGTCTTTAACTCGAATCAAAATTCTAACACCCCCACTCAGATCTGAGCTGGTTGCGTAGAGTCTGTTCCTATCAAAACTGCTCTGAATGTTTCCACTTTCGGAACGGGTAAGGACTTTGTGAAGATGTCCGCTGCCATTTTGTCTGCAGGAACGTAATGAATTGAAATCTTCCGTCTTGTCCCGAATGAAATGAAACTTTGTCTCGATGTGCTTGCTCCTCTTGTGCATGACTGGGTTTTGGCAAAGTCAGATACAACTTTGGTTGTCCTCTCCAATTGCTATTGGACGTTTCTCATGGATGCCAAAAACCTCTAGAAGTTGATTCAGGTAGAGTGCTTCCTGAACTGCTGCTGCCATGCCATGGTATTCTGCTTCTGATGAAGAAAGAGCAACTGTAGCCTTCTTGACACCCCAGCTGAATGCTGCGCCACGTCCGTTGAGTTTGAAGTAAAAGCCCGTTGTTGATTTTCTGTCGTTCACATCTCCAGTCCAGTCTGCATCACTTTCTTCCACTAAATCTTAACTAGCCTCTTTTGTGTAAGTAAGTTTTAAAACTTTTGAACCTTGAAGATATCGCAGAAGTCGTTTTCCGCATAGCCAGTGTTGATTGGTTGGTGCGCTCATGTGCCTGGACAGAATGTTGACCGTGAACATGATGTCTGGTCTCGTCTGTTTGGCCAGATAAAGAAGTGATCCAACCAAGCTCCTGCAGATCCTCTGGTCCACTTCTTTTTCTCCGTTCTGTGCTGTCTGAAGTTTCAAATGCAAATCAGCTGGAGTTCTTGAGGGTTTGCATTGATCCATTTGAAACCGCTCAAGCATTGTTTCTATGTAGCGTTCGTGGTCGACTGTGACCTTATCTTCTTCTTGTCTGATTCTAAGGCCCAGAAACCAGTGTAGTCTCCCTCTGTCTTCCAAGTGAAATGTTGCCTCTAGTGCCCTCTTGACATCGGAGATCACTGTCATACTTCTTGATGCTACTATGATCTCGTCAACCCCGACCAAGTTGAAGGTGTGATCCTCTGTCTCTGATCTTGTGAACAAGCAGTGGTTGTTCCTGCTTCTGGTGAACCCCTGTCTCAGTACAAAGTTTGCCAGCTTTTTGTACAAGTTGTTAGCAGCCTGTTTCAAACCATAAATTGATTAATTTAGTCGACATACTAAGTTCTCCCCATCTGATCCGCGTTTTACAAACTCCTGTGGCTGTTCCAGATACCATTCTTCCTCGATTTGTGAGTGCAGGAAAGCAGTCTTGACATCAATTTGGTGCATCACTTGGCCTTGCTTAGCTGATGGCTGAAGTAGAATCCTGAATGTCTCTGGCTTACAGGTGGGCGCAAAAGTCTCAAAGTAGTCCAGTCCTTCCACTTGTTTGAAGCCTTTTGCCACATAGCGTGCTTTGTATTTGTCGACTTGACCACTGGGTCCCAATTTCACTTTGTAGACGCATTTGAACGGTGTGACGTCCCTGTCTGTGGGTGGTCTCACTGGGTCCCAAGTCTCGTTGTCTTGGAGTGCCTTGACCTCGTCTTTCACTGCCCGGTACCACTGGTTCCATTCGTCAGCTTGCTTGGCTTCGTAGACTGTTTTGGGTTCCACATAGTCACCCTCAGTCACAGCAAGATGGGTCCTGACTTCTTCAAAGAACTGCGGAACTTTCCTTGCTCGTGTTATTCGTCTGGGCTCTGCCCTGTCCGCTTGCTCCAGTGCCCCTTCAAAGAAGCCAACTGTCTGAGATAAGTCCTCCGTTTCATTGTCTTCCAGTGACTCAGAGTCTCTGAGACTCCCTCTTTTTGCAGTAGATTCTTCTTCAACTGCTGCTTCCTCAACATCTGAGGCATCTCGTCTCAGTGTCGTTTCTTGAGTGTTCACGCTATCTGCGTCATGCCACTCTTCCTTTATTGCAGTAGATGTGCTCTGCCCCTCTTTGTTGCCATCGTCTTGATGACCATTATCTGGGTGCCAGATCCTCAGCTGCTGTGATCCCTCATCTAGTAGGTCGGGCGTCTCCGTGTTGTCAGGGATGGAGTCCACTTCGGACTCCTTGATGATCACATCTCGAACTGCCACAACCTTGCGTGTGTTGGGTAAGTACACCAGGTATCCGTTGTCACCCACAAACTTTCCTTCCAGTGCCTTGGGTTCAAGTTTGCTGACATCTCGGTCCCGTTTTCTCATGAAGACTGTGCAACCAAAATAAGATAGTTTTTTTTTGAAAGCTTAGGTTTTATACCTCGGATCAGCTCTGCTGGGCATTTTTCTTCTCCTGGTCTCACAACCAAGTTCCTGATCCTTGTTGCGTGAAGAATTGCTGCTCCCCATATCATCTTGGGAGGTCCTGAGTCAATGAGCAAACATGTTGCCATCTCCAGCAGTGTCCTGTTGCACCTCTCAGCTAACCCATTCTGTTTTGGTGTCTCTGGTATGGTCTTCTCCTGTAGAATGCCTGCATCTAAGCAGTATACCATGAACTGCTCTGAGAGAAACTCCTTCGCATTGTCTTGCCTCAGCTTCTTGGGCGTCCCCGCACTGAGAACAAATTTCTTCAGGCTGGCCAGTGCTGACACAATGCAGAACCGGAACCCTGACAGTGAATCTACTCTGAAAGTTCCCATCACGTCTGTGAACACCCTTTCCAGCTTCTCTTTTTGCTTGTGTCTCTGCCACTCTTGGTACTGGAGTCTTTGTGATCTTGGCCAAAGTACATACATTCCATAAATCCTCGAGTTCCCCCACTGTCTCTGGTGCATTCCTGACCACATCCGCTTGATTCAAATGACCAAATCGTCTGTGCCACTTCCTTGCACTGTCAAGTTTCACGCTGTTGGAACTCATCTTGAATTCTAGCACGCTGCAGGGTAAGTAAAACAAGTTTTTTTCTTGTGTTAGTTTTACCCGAGTTCCCTTCTGGAGTTTCATGCAGCTGTTTCTTTTCTCAAAAGTGAAGCTATCTCCCCACTTCGTGCATCTAGAGACTGATAGGAGGTTTGACGAATAGTACGGCACACACAAAACATTCTTGAGTTCGCATTGGAATTCCCCTTTGTTTGAGGGTATGCTGATTCCCACGCAGCCTCTGCCCACAACTCTGGAAGCCTCTCCGTTGGGATTTCTGACCACTGATTGAATGGGCACATAGTCCTTGAACGCGTCGATGTTTGTCACTATGTGATCTGTACAACCACTGTCCACTAGCATGCCTGCTGTCTCCCACTGGGTAAGAGCTGCCCAGCATTCCTCGTCTGGTGTAGCCATTGTTGGACCCATTGCCACTGACTCATGTTTGCCTCGATCTCTTTGTCTCTTGCATGCCCTGTCTAGATGACCTTTTTCACCACACTTGCTGCATTGTGCTGTCTCCTTCATCCTGCAGTCCTTGTCAAAGTGTCCAGGGATCCCACACACAAAGCAGTTTCTTTTCTGGGGTCCCTTCTTGAGGTCACGCTTCACTGCCAGTGCCACTGAACCACTTTGTCCCTTTTGCCTCTGTGCTGTGGTCTAATGGAAGTTGTGCAGCCTTTTCCTCAACTCTATGAAGTTCGTTGCCGGGTCAAAGTTTTCCTGTATAACAAAACTTTCATACCTCATTGGCAGACCATTGAGGACTAAGGCGTTGAAAAGGGTCTCTGAGACTGCTTCCCCTGCTTCTTGTAGCCTTGTGAGCAACTCCTGTATTCTGATGAAGAAGCTATCCAAATCCTCAGCATCCTCCAGTTGCAGTCGAGCAAGCTGTGCCACCAAAGTCACCACTGTCGGCGTCTCCACACTCTGAAATCTCTCTTGCAATAGCTTCCAAGCCTTTGCTCCATCTCCGATGCCGTCATCTCCCACACAGTCATGTCTCATCAGCATGAGGGTTGTTGCATCTAGAGTCAGTGCCAGATGGCACCACACATTGTTCCTTCTCTCCTTGATGTCTGCAACTTCCTTCTCATATGCATCCTTCAGCACCTTATGGTTCTTCTTTTAATCGTTGCTCGCCCCATTGGCTATTAGTGCAGGCTCGTTGGGTTGCTCCTCTGTCCCCTTTAGTGATTTGTAGAGTCCCTTCGTCTGCATCATTGCCACAAACCTTGTGCTCCAGATTGGAAAGTCCTGTGCTTTTCCTGTGTAGGTAAGCAGCTTCACTATCTGTTGATTCATCGTAGTTTGAGCAGGCAAAACAGTTGTGAAAAGTAAAGGTACTGAGCAGAAAAGGATTATGACTGTCAACAACAAATTAGTTTTGTTTTAGAAATTAGTTTTAAGACTTAGAAAATTGCTGGGCCCATAACCTGTTGGGTTATGGACTTTCGCAAGCGGAATAAAAGCGTTTATAACTAAGTAGAAAAATTAATTTTTCAAAATGAGAATATAACAAGAATGATGTTTTACAGTAAAATTTAGAGATTTACAGGAGAGATCCGATTATTAAATCAAGATGGTGATTTGATTTTGGGGATGGAAAGGACTCAAAAATCAGCTGTATTTATACCCGTTATCAGTGTGAAAAAGTCAAGATACAAAACTAATCTTAGCACCATGATTTATAGTGGGGTCGCAAGGGTTACTCAATATGGTTTGCTACTGCATATCAGTCGCAAAGGAAACCATAAATGGATTGCATTTGCACTTTTCTAAGAATTCATTCAAAATTCCGGAGATATCATAATCCTTTAACTCATGCCTAACTAATAATAGTTATCTAGAATCATCAGTTTGAACCGAGTATTGATTCACAGCACCATTTCTTTAAGATTCATTTGTATCAGTATTGGTAACCTGAATTAAATTTACCTTCTGTCAGATTAATTTGGTAAGTTGAGCCTTCTAATAATACTAAGTCTTTAACTCGAATCAAAATTCTAACATCTTGAGTTTAGTAAGTGATATAAATCAAATATCTGAATAAAAGATTTCAAGTTTCCTTTTAGATTTAATTTACCAAAAAAATTGTTCGATAAAAAACTTTCTTTCAAATCATTTTTGCCCTCCGAAAGCTGTTTTAAGTTTACTTTTCAGTTTCTTTTAGCTCAAAACTCTCAAAAAAATTACTATACTTTTTTTAAATTCAAATTATTGCCTGCATTTTTAGGGTTCTTGTATTATTTTGAATCACGATCGAATCTTTTCCAAAATTTTACTTGGAGCTGCGAAAACTATCCAAAAAATCATCATTTTTTGTGTTTCTAGTTATTGTCCATCCAACTTAAAGGACATATAACGTACCGAACATACTTTTCATAGCATTCAAAAGTTGAGTCATATTATCGCCAGGGGGGGTCCGACCTAAAAAGAGAAAAATTAACGTTGTAAACCAAATTCGGATATTTCACAGAACCTGCCGACGATTGTTGACACATTCTTGCATCTGCTGTCTTCACAAACAAACCCGTCTTCGCAATCCTCAACCACTGTACAATTTTTGAAACACTTTCGTTCAAAACATTCTTTGTCAGCTGGGCATGTCAGATCACCCCAATTGCATTCTGGTTCTCCTCTTCCCCCCATCTTCTGCCCCCTCTCGGCCCCCCTCTTCCGTTCCCTCCCCAGCCTCCTCCGCCCCTGCCTCTGCCTCCTCCGCCCCTGGGCCTGCCTCCTCCACCCCCGCGTCCTCGACCTCGGGGTCCAGCGTCAACAAGGCAAACTGCAATAATCAAAATAGCAACGAGTGCAAGTTTTCCGTGCATTTCGGCCAATCACTTGTTCGAACCTGAAACAGAAATCATTTTGAAAAAGTGTTCAGGGCCTTGTCAAAATGTTTCAATACCCCCCCCCCCCCGTTTTTAAGCCCCCATTACAAATTATGTGCTGTTACTATGTAAAAATTAGCAAGGGCGCCTGGGGGCGTAAATGTTATATGCCCACTAAAGGAGGGGGGGGGGGAGGGGGGCAAAATAGGTCCATTTTTTAAACATAATATTTTTTGTGACGAAGCAGCAAAATTACTAAAAACATAAGAAAAAATAATTAAACTAAAAGCAATACTTGTGGCATTAGATTTTCTTCCATTTTGTCCAAACATATAAAACATAGCTATCGCCATTTATGACTCCGACGCAAGAAGGTCTAACTATTCCCCGATAATCTGAATGACATTTTAATAAAAAGAGCCTAATCTCCATCAAAAACAATTGTTGAGAAAACACCCCCCCCCCCCATTTAGTAATTACTCAATACAATGACTAATATACGAAACCCAACATAGAACATACAAAATACCCATTATAATAATCCCCCAATACAACAGCTTTATGAAATGAAATGAAATCTAATGTGTTCGATTAGCAGTGAACTGCTCATTGCGATTTCTTAGGTGGTAGTTTACAACACCTTTTAAACCGCGCTTTCACTTTGGTTTGCATTCGGTTTTCGTATTTTCGTTGGTTTCTTGTGGATTATATTGGGTGCTTGTCTGGAGGAGGGAGGCAGGGAGGTTGGTTTGGATGGAATACTTGGTTGTGGAGTTTCTTGG
>NC_134481.1:42477744-42527555 GCF_964194025.1 Convolutriloba macropyga | reverse complement strand
TCTTCAATTTAACAACCCCCCCCCCCCCACACACACACACACACCTCCCCCTAACCACCCGACCCAGCGCAACCTACGTAAGAACCTCCCATTTAATTTTGCTATAATATTTGGGTCTCCCATCATACCCCCCCAATTATGATGCTGGGCTAGGTTATCTGACAACCAAGTTGGGGGGGACTATAGGTTAACTGAACACTAAGCTGGGGGGGGGCGAAACAACCGAATATTTATCCAATGTTATATATATATATATATATATAAGATATTTTCATTGAATTTAGTCTGCGGAGATGGAGACGGAGGTGGAGGCGGATACGGAGGTTGAGGCGGAGACGGAGGTGGAGGCCGAGACAGAGGTTGAGGCGGAGACGGAGGTGGAGGCGGAGACGGAGTATCGGAGGCGGAGGGAATCAATTCGGGAAATCAACTGAAGGGGAAAGAGCGAAGCATCGAGTTCAAAGAGCGCACAATACCAATTTCATTTAAACTCAAACATTTAAACTCTGGGAATCTGTTCATTTCCCGTTTTAGTAAGCTGCATGTTTTTGGGATATTCATTTCTTAAATCATTTGAGTAGAGCATAACCGCCTTTTGAGTAGAGCATAATTATAGCATTGAGTGAGCATAGCATTGAGTAGAGCAAAGCATTGAGTAGCGCGTATAAATAGATTTACATGTATCTGTCTATGCCTGAGTCATAATATGCAGAAAGCTGCAAACGCGCATCCTGCGCATATAATTACCCGCTTAAAACGCATAATGCTCATATAATTACCCGCTTAAATAGCATAATGCGCATACAATTACACGCTTAAAGGCATAATGCGCAGATAATTCGCCGTACAATAATCATGCTGGGCATAAGAATAACCGAGAAAAGAATTTATTTGTCCTGTAATTTACAATGAAAATGGCTAATATGTGCCATGAACAGTTAACTTGGAAGAGTAAAAAACATGATGGAGTTAAAAAGATTCAGTACTGATTTACACTTGAAGCTAGGTCCGGGTACTTTATGGGCAACATTTATCAAATGCAGTTTTGCCCCTACTAACTATTAAAAAAAGCAAACCTTACTATTTTTGTAACAAGTTTTTTGTTGAAGTTGGCCATATTGTTGCCAATTTTCTATCCATTTACAACCTGTTTTAGTAAAAAATAAAAAGCAATGAAAATGCTTCAGGTTGCTTTTTTTTGGAAAAGACCAAACTGATGTCCGCCAACAATTCATGAAAAATGAAGAGCAAACAAAACTGTCATTGAGAGCCAAATACAACAACGTTGATGAACAGCTTCTTGTCTCACGGACGGCATGAATAATCTAAGCATCTGACCCCTCTGATGAACCGGCAATTGAAAATTTAAACAACAGCACTAAACAGATTGCGGTTATCTAGCATAACACAATCGTCCAGGCTAAATTGGAGTTTGAATGTAAACTTTTAGATCATCAAGGAATCAGTCATCATTTTGGCAGTGGATGCAGAAAGTAGGCACCTCACGCAGAGACGGAAAAATAGTAACTGCTACCCGTGTCGAGGAAAAATCGGAAAATATGTAAGATAAGCGGTGAAAATTTGTTTTTTTTTCACCGCAATTTTTGTTCATAATTTTGCGCTGAAATGCGGTGAAATTATATAATTTAACCGCTACAGTAAGCGGTGAACTTACAAAAAGTCACCGCTTTGCACCGCCCTTACAAGGGTTCGAACCTCTCACTTCCTGCATGTGCTGCACTTCTTCTTCCACTCCACCATCTCTCACTAACTTCGAGTATTTTTGTTTTGAGTATATGTCAAATTCATCAAATTCACTCTTCTTTCTGGTAAAACGTGTGCGGTGAATTTTTGTAAGATTTGAAGCGGTGAAATTACAATTTTTAGCGGTGAAATGTGGTGATTTTTTGTAAGTTCACCGCTTACTCAAGTGGTGGAATTACATAAATTCACTGCTTAGAAAATAGTGTAAAAATGTAAGATTAAGGGGTAATTTTAGGGAGGGGGGTTTAATGTCACCGCATTCACTGCTGATCTCACACAATTTTTGCACTTTTTTCTCAGCGGTGAATTTAAGTAAGTTCACCACAAAGTTAAGCGGTGAATTTATGTAATTTCATCGCAATCACCGCTTATCTCACATAATTAGGGCACATTTTTCAGAGCGCTGAATATATGTAAACTCACCGCTAAAATCAGCGATGAAATTATGTGATTTCACTGCTACCAAGCGATAAAGTTTTTTTCACCGCATTCACCGCCTGATTTATGTAATTTCATCGCATTCACTGCTTATCTTACATAATTTGGCGTTGAGTGGCGGTGATACGTCGACCCGGGTAACAAGCTCCGGGAACAAATAGAGAACACGTTCTCGAAACATTAGCCAGTATCGCCACTTTTTACTCCCAAAATTGCAATAACATTAGCCTGTATCGCTACTTTATACTCCCGAAATTACAAAAACAAAATATTAGAACTGCTCATCTGGCCCCACAATCAACGAGCTTTAGTTTACTCTTTGGGCTCATCAGAAAACAAAAATAGTTGACAATTAATTACAGCAGGTTTCAGAGATCGCGAACTGCAGAAGGAACTTCAAAACGTTCATTATATATTGAAACTCTTCTATCCTTAAGCCGAGAAATAGGAGCGTAAGTTTTCATTATTTTACACTCTTTACACTCTTTTCCCCGTTATTTTTGGGGAGGAGTCTCGGCTGGGGTCGCAACACAAGGATCTCAACTCAATCAAGTTTAAAACTCAAAAGAATATAATCTAAGACAATCAGATAGAAATGCCACCTGTGGAGGACTTGGATAATTCGCCAAAAATCTTCAGCGAAAGAGACAGGACTTCGGTTTCATCTGCAGGAATTGAACCCCCCCCCCCCCCAGAACACTTTAATTGAGCCCAATATCGTGCTCACGTTACCTCGATGGGAACCTATCATTCGCCTAAACGATTAGTCGGCAAAGTTTGTTTTATCTTTTGAATGAGTAGTTTTAATGATTTCTTTGACTCTTTTCTGTCAGATATGCTCCCTTCTTTCAGAAATTGCTACCATTTTGAATCTTTATAACTTTGTTATTTTTTAAAATCTGAAAGAGGTAAATCAAAAATAATAATTATTTAAATGAGAAAATGATAGATATTAAAAATTATAGATATTATTTAACTAAAAATTACAGATATTAATATTTTGATATTAATAGATATTAATATTATTAATAAATTTATGGCATTAATAATTTCGTAAATAATTTCGCAGGTTTTATTGCAGGTTTATTTGGGTACGCCTTGCGTTCGCAGTTTGTCTTGAGTTTAGTGAGTGATCAATCAAAAATCTGAATATAAGATTTCAAGTTTACTTTTATATTTAATTCACCATAAAAAATTAAATTCAATAAAAAACTTTCAAATCGTTTCGGCCCTCCGAAGCTATTTTTACTTTACTTTCAGTTTCTTTTAAGCTCAAAACTCTCAAAAAAATGACTATACTTTTTTTAAAAATTCAAATTATTGCCTGCATTTTTAGGGTTCTTGTATTATTTTCAATCACCGAATCTTTTCCAAAATTTTACTTGAAGCTGCGAAAACTATCCAAAAAAGCATCATTTTTGGTCAAATTATTGTCCATCCAACTTAAAGGACGTAACGTACCGAACATACTTTTCATAGCATTCAAAAGTTGAATCATATTTTCGCCGGGGGGTCCGAACTAGACAGAGAAAAATTAACGTTGTAAACCAAATTCGGATAATTGACAGTACCTGCCGACGATTGTTGATACGTTCTTGCATCTGCTGTCTTCACAAACAAACCCTTCTTCACAACCCTCAACCACTGTGCAATTTTTGAAACATTTGCGTTCGAAACATTCTTTGTCAGCTGGGCATGTCAGATTACCCCAATTGCATTCTGGTTCTCCCCCTTTTCCCCATCCTCTGCCCCCTCTCGGCCTCCCTCTTCCGTTCCCTCCCCAGCGTCCTCCACCCCCGTCTCCGCCTCCTCCGCCCCTGTCTCTGCCTCCTCCGCCCCTGGGCCTGCCTCCTCTACCCCCACGTCTTCGCCCTCCGCGTCCAGCGTCAACAAGGCAAACTGCAATAATCAAAATAGCAACGAGTGCAAGTTTTCCGTGCATTTCACTTGTTCGCGAACCTGAAAAAAAAATCGTCGTGAAAAGTGTTCAGGGCCTTGTCAAAAAGTTTCAATAAATCCCCCCCCCCCTCGTTTTTTTAAGCCCCAATTACAAATTATGTGCTGTTACTATGTAAAAAATAGCAAGGGCGCCGGGGGGCGTAAATGTTATATGCCCACTAAAGGAGGGGGGGAGGAGGGGGCAAAATAGGTCCATTTTTTAAACATAATATTTTTTGTGACGAAGCAGCAAAATTACTAAAAACTAATGAAAAAAATAATCAAACTCTAAGCAAAACTTGTGGCATTATATTTTCTTCCAGTTTGTCCAAACATATAAAACATAGCTATCGCCATTTATGGCTCCGACGCAAGAAGGTCTGTAACTATTCCCCGATAATCTGAATGACATTTTAGAAATATTTCCCAATCTCCATCAAAAACAAATTGTTGAGAAACCCCCCCCCCCCCCCCATTTAGTAATTACTACAATACAACAGTTAAATGTTAATTTTTGAACTTTAATTATTTACTTATTCTTGTTTCAATTCGCTGTATAATTTACTTTTTTGTTCAATAATTTCACTCTAATTGTTCACTGTTTTCAACGAAAACTGTTAACAACGTGTCAATATGAGACAAATGAAAAAAGTCTAATTAGTGTCTGGTTAAGTAAGACCATTGTATAACTAATTGTGGATTAAGGTGAGCGATTTAAAATCGTAAAACTGCTAATATTAAAGTTTTTATGAATAAGAAAACTGCGGTGAAAATAATCGATTTTTATATCGCTTCTTAGGAACTTCACAAAGAGAGTGGAGAAGTGAAATTCAAGCTAACTGAAATTTCTGTCATTCTTGTTTTCAAAAGTACCAAAACGTACTTTTTACACAAAAAAATAGGCAGTTTAAAATGTTTTTTTTTTCGCCTTTTCAATTTTCAAGGACTAAAAGACTAAGATCATCATAAAATTTGCGTGAAAATTTGAAGTCAATCCGAATTTAAAAAACTAATTAGGTTTTAATATTCAACCCGTTGATTTGATAAAGGATTTCAGTACTTTCATACAGTTGAAATTCAACTTTAATTAGAGGAAAGCCATGAAAAAATTGAAGAAAGAACTACTAAGATCAAAAACTACACCTAAAATTTATCATAAAATTTTTTTGCTCTAATAAGTAGCTCTTCAGATAAAAAATGCCATCAATTGCTATACAATAACTGCTTTTTTTCTTATCTAGTCGATTTTAAACTAAACGTTTATTTTTTCCAAATTTCTATCCGAAATGATTTTCATCAGAAAATACTCAATTTATGTTGCAATATTCTAAATATATTCCAATCCATCAGAAAATTTGCACTTTTTCAAAATAAAATTGTTAAGAGCTCCACTTCTTAAAGAAATTGGTTTTTCAATGTACATCAATACAATTACCTTTTGATTCAAACTGAGCGCAGGTTGCAATCAATTGTTAATTAAGCAAACTGAAAAACTAAAAGTTGATTAAAAATTAAAATTGAGAGACTTTCAAAAGTTATTTTTAGTTCGAGTGAACAACTTAAGAACCGAATATGTGACTGCAGATTTATGAAGCGATTGCCTGATCGTAGATCATTAATTTTTAAAGTTTTGTTCGCAGACTTTCTGACGTAAGCAATTTTCCAACAGAAGTTTTAATTGTGCTGTGGTCTTGCCATTCTGTGCATTTTGTGCATAAGCACAAGAAAACAAAACAATTATTGTTGAATTTATCAAAACATTGACGCTGTTTAATCGAGCGGGATTCATCTTTTCATCAACACATTAAGAAAACTCTCGGCCAAATATTTATAACAAAGCACACTTCGGCAATTTGAATACATTTTTAACCATTTTTTAACCAAAGATATCACCACGTGAACTAAATTGGCTTCAATTATGCGGACTGTAAAATCAAATTTTGAGTAGAGTTTTGTCATATGATTGTCATAACAAAGTTTATAGAGCGTCAGCGTGGCTGTACTGAACAGCAAAAATGCACATCATCTGCAGTCAGATTGAGAAAAACTGGAGACTACCCATCTTATTAGGACAAAAATTAACAAACTTTTCGATCGAACTTAAAAATAAAAAACTTTGTATCAGCAGAGGTGACCTCTGCTGATAGAAAACTTTTTATTTTTAAGTTTGATCAAAAAGTTTGTTAATTTTTGTCCTAATGAGAGTGGTAGTCTCCAGTTTTCTATAGTGTCGTTCTATAGTGATGCATCAGAAAAAAACATAATTCCAAGCACGATACATAAAGTGACGACACAGAAAAGAAGAATTCTCATTAATGTGCGTTAATGTGCGATAATGTTCCCACCCGGCTCAACCACGTTTTGACTTAATTGTCTAACAAATGAGGATGAAATAGGAATCTTTTAAAAATTCATATATTGTTGGAAAATAATGGATGTATCCGTACAAAAAAATATCTTGATTCTCAAATCAATATACAGAATAAAATCTCTCATTAGAGGGCCAAAATAACTCCTGAACGAGAGTAAGAGACGAAACAAGCAACAAAATCAAACAAAAACAACAAGCACTACTTACGGCCGAAACTCAATGTCTATTTAGCTCTTTAAAGAACCTCAAAGGAAAAATCAAAAAGGTACAAGATAAAAACTTAAATAAATCAAGTAACTTGCATGCATTTTACTAGAAAAGATATAGGACCGGTCTTTAATTAGAATAATAAAGAACTGAATCAAAAAACAAAAATGTCAAACAAAAGTACGTTTTACTTTTTTAAAACGAACAAATTCAAAGTTTTGAAAACCAAATTCGATAACTGACATTAATGAAGGACTTAAACTATACATTCATACAAGGCCATTGAGACCTCTTTTTATCTAGGATGTCATACAACCACAAAAAACCAAAAAATATCAAAAAATAAGATGATTCTGCAAGGAAACGGTGCCGAAGCTTTCAAAATCATAACCTATATAATTGAAATATAAAAGTTATCAATTGGGCCTTCTTCAATGACATGAATTTGAAACGTAACATGTCAACATTTCGATAATGGAAAAAGACAACCAAAAAACTACGAAAACTTGAAAATGTACAAACGTTCCTAAAAACTTTTTGAAAACTAATAGTATCAACAAAAAATTAGCTCATTTTATTTTTGTTCAAAGAAAACACACCGTTTTTTATGCTAAAACTACACTACAAGGATGCAGAATTAACATTAAAGTAGCAAATATCCAAAACCATTAAATCTTCTTAAAACAATATATTTTTGAAATCATGAGTCATTTCAATCTGAAAAATTTAACTTAAAAATTGTAAATAGATTACATTGCTATGGCGTATGAAGCCAATTGGGAATATTATTAGTGGGACCAAAATTACAAAGATACAACACATTCAGGCAGAAGTTCTACAAGCATTTTTAGGCAACTGGTGTTGAAAACAAAAGAAACCATAATGTTCATTGATTTTTAATTTCATCTAAAATTATCTTGTCGTGAAATGAGTTCTGATTGAAAACCATCCTTGTTTCTTATTAGAATTTTTAAAAAAGGCAAATTTAATTCTTGAATATACAGCGCCGTATTTTACTCCATATAATTTCGGAGTTCTAAAACTCCATATTTGGACGAAAACTAGTCTTAGTATTGCTGATCATTCATTGAAAAAACAATTTCAAGAATAAATTACAGAGATAGCGAGGTGGACAAAAAAGTCGATATATCAAAATTAAATGATGGATTTGAATAATCTTAGAGCAATGTTATGTAAAAAAACATTATACATCGGCTGAAAGCGTTAGATAGTTTGACTTACAGCTGCCTAGCTGCTGAATATAGCATTCAATTAACTAAACTTTTTCCACAGGACCGCAAAAAGAAAACTAAATTCTGAAAAATCTCGAAAATCATAAAAACTTTCCAAAACATATTGTCGAAGCTTTCAAGAACCAGGAGCTCTATCCCAGGGTACACAACATATATTCATTTGATCTCATTTGAAAATGGATGCCAGCTCCTTGTAGAGGAACATATTAATGAAAACAGACTTGCTGGCAGCTGGGATGAAAAAAACGCGCATTATTCTCAAGAAGCACAGACTCAAAATACACTCCGATTCTTTTTTTGTTTCAAAAATCAACGATGAGACCAAAACTGGCCTTGCAATCGCTGCTCGCTGCTCAACTGTTAAACCAGAAATTGCAGCAATTAGTTGCGTTATAGTTTTTGGAGGCAAAAATCTTACTATATCAAAAAAGTAATGCATTTTTTTTATAAATACGGGTATAAATTGCGAAAGATCGTAAAAATGTTAAATCCATTCTTTTTGTTACTCGAAATCTATAAATTAAAAATTTTTTACAAAAATTTTAGTTTTGATAGAAAATTAATTGTTTTCTATAATTCGTTTCCAAACAAAATTGGAACGCTAGCCATCAAACACAGTTCTTTTTTAAAACAAATGCAATTATTAAAATTTCTTTGGTATTTTGTTGTACGGTATAAGCATGAGCCCCGCAGCTTTTATTTTTATCATTTAATTTTTTTTACTTTTATTTTTTTATATTATTGAGTAGGCACAATCCTGCAGGAATGGTTCCGTGGCGACGGCTCTTCTACGAACCAGCTAAGAGTGTCAACAAAATGTTTGTTGTACGGTTGTTCTATCTGGCCAGTACCCAATATATATCTGTTCAGTATGGTCCATGCCAATATTTCCATCCACTGGTTCTTAACCATACAGAATTGGCTATGTCTGATCTGCTTGGTCTCACAAACACCGTCTTCATACATCTAGTCAATGTGGTCTATACTGTGAACTTGGAGTTTTTGTCTGCCACGTACCAACTTTTTGGTTATTGGTCTGTTTGGTACGGTCCATAAAAATTTTTTGTATGCCCAAAAAGAAATATTTAAATGTAATAACCTTTCTTAAAAATCAAGAAATGAGAGCCAATTTGAAAAAATGACCAGCTATATGTTTTAACCAAATCCCAATAGTCCAGATCGATATAAAAATGTTCTCTGAAAATTAAAAGATATTGAGGTGCTTAGGTGACCATTTTCGTGAGAAATAGTGAATCAATATCAACCAGTAACCAAAGTGCGAACCTTTGAGCTAATTGGACTTCTGAAACCTAATTTTTGCTTGGAAATGCCGTTTTTTATTAGAAACTGCGAGAACATTTTGGTCTGAGTTTTAGTCTTAAAAAATCAAATATGAACTTTATAGTAATCTTCAGGTCCTCTACAAGTTGGCACTAATTGGATCTGTTTAGTTTAGCTCAGGGTCTAATCAGTTTGTTTCAGTGTCTGTCTTTCATCTGATTGCACTGAACTGAGTTCACCCTTATTAATTTTTAGGCCAAAATCGTCTCTGATGAGACCGTCCCAGACCGAAGTGACTTCTGGTCATACCATCCCAGGCCAAAATGACCTCTGGTCATACCGTCCCAGACCAAAGTGACCTCTGGTCGTTTCGACCCATGCCAAAGTGATCTCTGATCAAACCGTCCCATACCAAAGTAACTCCTGGTCATGCCCTCCCAGACCGAAGTGACTTCTGGTCATACCATCCCAGGCCAAAGTGACCTCTGGTCATATCGTACCAGACCAAAGTAACCTCTGGTCATATCATCACAGACTAAAGTAGCCTCTGTTCATAACCTCCCAGAACAAAGTCACCTCTGGTCATATCGTCACAGACCAAAGTAACCTCTGGTCATAACCTCCCAGACCAAAGTCACCTCTGGTGATACCGTCCTAGACCAAAGTGACCTCTGGTGATACCGTCCCAGACCAAAGTGACCTCTGGTGATACCGTCCCAGACCAAAGTGACCTCTGGTGATACCGTCCCAGACCAAAGTGACCTCTGGTGATACCGTCCCAGACCAAAGTCACCTCTGGTGATACCGTCCCAGACCAAAGTGACCTCTGGTGATACCATCCCAGACCAAAGTGACCTCCGGTGATACCGTCCCAGACCGAAGTTACCTCTGATCAGACGATCGACCGCTCGAAACTCATTTTGCGCTCGAAGTGCCTTCGAAGCCACCTCTGATCTGACTGATTTTTGTGGGAAATGAACTCTGATTAAACAAGTATCAGGTCATTGTTTCGACTAAACTATAAATGTTGCCTCAGACCATGATAAGGATAGGTGATCGCTTATTAGACCACATTGTCACCACCGGCTCAAAATCAATTTCGGAATATTGCTCAGGGGAGAACACTTGGGAGAGATTTCTGTTTTGATTTAATTTAAATTTGAATTGAAGGTAAAGTATGATTTGGAATCACTGTTATAACAACTGAATTATCCTTGAGAAAACAAAATAATGATTGATTATTTGCAAGACTAGATTGATTGACCAGACTATAATGAGCTGGATGCCTTTTACAGAGGGGGTTAGAGGTCACTTTGATCTGAGCACCTCGACTTGGGCATGCTTGGGTTTGTTCGTTCTAGGATGGGACCAGGCTTAAGTCCGTCCGGTCTGGCCACTTGCTTGAGTTTGCTTTATCTAACCAAAGGTCAAGTTTCATTCGAGTATTTCTTGCCCACTTGGAGCAAAATTTCTCCGGTACAGCCTACCCGATTGTGTTATCAAACTGACAATGTTTGGATCCCTAGTCAAGACCTGGAATTTATGAAAAGACCTTTCATACCTTAAATCTGTCGAGGACGGTCTTTTAATAATTCCAGGTTTCGACTAGGGATGTGCTCCGTTTCAATCGGGATCTAGCTTTGGTTTCTTCATTCTAGCCCAGAGTATTCCAAACCCAAGTTGACCACCTTAGAGGAAACTTTGAAAACTTACTAAGACTTATACGCTGCCTTAGAAAACACAAAACTTTGTACGGCACCGTATAAGGCCGTAATAAGTTTTCTACGGCACCGCATCCAATTGATGAAATTGCCAATTTCTAAAGTCTACCTTCCTAAAATTGGTTTTAAAAACAACGATTATCTCATAAAAGTCATTTTTTCACTAATTTTTGGCACTTTTCACATCTATGAAAAATTTAAAAACTTAGTACGGCGCCGTATAAGGCCGTACCAAGTTTTGTAATTTATCCAAGTTATTTTTTTCAAACATTAATTTGCTCTGCAGGTTACTTTTTTTCAAACATTAAATTGCATGAATGCTCCCTACCCAGGTTTTAGTTTGTTTGGTTTGGACCCTCTTTCATTGATGCAACTCCGATCTCCCCTTGTCTGATTTGGGTCGAGAGGGTCGTCCTGGGTAGCAAAATTTAGCAGTTTCCATACCGAAACTTATCTAATTGTCCTCATTTTTAAAAAAAGTAATCGAGATTCGGAGATATATTGCTGTGTTTGTCATCCCATTAAATCAATTGACAAAATGAATCTAATTAAATTGTGTTTACTTTAAACATTTCATTTAGTCTTCTTGCAATATTTTCGCAAAATTTTTGTTATTTCCCACTATTTCCAAATTTATGGTCAGCAAGATTTAGCACACGTTTTTTGGGTTTATTGGTTTCCTTAGATTTGAGGATTGAGCAATTTCATTGTTCCCAGGAAGCACCCAGGTAGCCCGATCGAAGAGACCCCTAATCAGACGATTTTCGAGCGCACACACGTTTCCGGTGCGCTCGAATTAAATTGTGTGGAAAAGGCTTCGAGCGCAGTTTAGTCTGGACAATGGTCTGGAACTTGTCTGGTCAGAGGTCACTTCCGTCTGGGACGGTCTGATCTGCGACTATTTCGAGCGGACACTAGTCTAATCAAGAGAGGTTTCTGAGCGCACTTTAGTCTGATCAGAGGACGTTTCGAACGCACTTTTGTCTGATCAGAAGACGTTTCGAACGCACGATAGTCTGATCAGGGTACGTTTCAAAGTCCCGATAGTCTGATCATAGGACGTTTAGAACGCAGGAGAGTCTGAACAAAGGACGTTTCCAGAGCTAAAATAGGCAACATAGGTTAAATACTGTAGGAAAAAACCCACAGTTGAACTAACGAACAATATTTTGAGATTTTCCAGCATGTTTTGAGTTTATTCCCCTCCTTTTTCTCTCAACCTGGCCTTGATCTCAAATAGGGTTACTTTCAACAACTCTTTGATCCGATAAAATTTCAGTAATTTAAGTAGTCGGTTTTATTTTTCAGCATTAATGTTGAAATTTTTATTATTTTTCAGTATTATAATTTTTCAGTATCAATAAGCAAAAAAATGGATATTTCCAGATGAAGAACAAACTTTTTTCTAGGAGCGTTAGGCAAATAATTTTTTTGAAATCACAACCTACATACACCATTTGGTTCACTTTCAAGAACTCTCTGACCCGATAAGATTTCACTATTTTGAAATCTTACGAAGCTAAAAAGTTCAAATTTGCAGGTGCCATACCTATTTTTTTCTAGATCCATAAGATCAACCATTTTTTTATTTTCAACCAACATACTGCTGGTAGTCCTAGATATCAGTTTGATTCACTTTGAACAACTCTATAATCCGATAAATATCGCATTTTTTAAAAATATGATAAGCGAAAAAGTGGATATTTCCAGTTGAAAAACGAGGTTTTTGTAGGACGTTAGGCGAATCATCCTTTTTGATTTACACCTAAGTACTACTGGTAGTCTTGGATATCAGTTTTGTATACTTCCACCAACTCTATAAACCGATAAAATTTCACTATTTTTTAAAACATAAAAAGCACCTATCCTCATCTTTTTCCTGCTATGACTTCAGATGATTCACAAAACGGCCGACCACTTGTGATTCGAGTAGCAGTGTGTTTAAAATGAATTCAATAAATTCCTAAACTCTGCTATTTTAAAAGGCGAACAGAATTGAAATTTTAATTTGCCTAAGACTCATGTCTGCCAAACTGGCAAGACTGTGAAGAAGAGAAGATAAGACCACCGAGTATAAGCAAGAAGTGAAGCTTCTGATCTAGTGATCTTTTCACCCAAAAGTAAAGGGTGTAACAAGAGTTATGAAAAATAATGAGTTCAAGGTTTTACTCTCCTACATTCTTTGTAATCATATTTCATTATACTCTTAATCTTTCTTTTGTGAAATCTGGGCCGGTATTAGGTAAAAGAAACCAACAATTTGATACTGATTTTGGGCCCAAATTTGGCGAAAAAACCGACGATATGTACAACAAGAGATACGGTAATAAGTTTCAACTCATCCAGATTTTCCAAATAATTGTCTACCAAAAATGAAAAGATTTCAAAATTTCAAAAATTTGGTTTTCGTTTAACAAACCCTTGAATGAAGAAATAATGCCCCCAATGAAGGGCATATGAGAACTGTTTTTATAACAATTAATAGAAAAACTGCACTGTTGTTATGGTTTCTCGGGTTTATGTTAATGATATTTAATTTAAGCAATAGTAACAACGCTACATCTCTTCATCTCTTTGCTGACAATGAAGGATTTTAAACATATATGAGTGCGCAATTTCTACCTGGGTAGCCTAAAAGACCTGAATTATGTTCCAAATTCTTTTTTCAATGCTGGCAACATGGTCTAATCATCTTGATTAGGGTGACACAGGCGTTAACGACAGTAACAAGCAATTGATGTGATTTCTCAATTGGCACAATGATTTTTTTTGCAAATTTTGCGATCACTACACATGCCTTCAATCCGATGACTCCAAAGAGTATTTTTGGCCGTCAAAATATATTGTACTGAACTTTTGATTCCAGTGTCACCATAGGTTACCGCTGGAAAACATAAGTATTATTTAGTTGAAATTTGAGTCTTTGTTATCTTACATTAACTTGATTTGCAGTGGCAGTTCTTAGTTCCGCAACAAACCTCAGTTACGTTGCCTTGTTAGTTGCATTTCTTGCTATGCTCGTGCAATACTTTTGATATTAAAGATCTGCAGAGATCATCCAAGCATATGATCTGGGGCAACACTTTGAGCGCACTTTAGTCTGGACAATGGTCTGGAACTCGTCTGGACAATGGTCTGATACTTTTCTGAGCAGAGGTCACTTCTGTCTGGAACTCGTCTGTACAATGGTCCGTTACAATGGTCTGTGCATTGGTCTTGTATGATCAGTGGTCATTTTGGTCTGGAACTCGTCTGATCAGAGGCGGCTTCAAGCGCACTTCTAGTGCGCAGTGAATTTCGTGCGCACTCTAGTCTGATCAGAGGTCACTTTGGTCTGGACGGTCTGATCAGAGGTCACACTTGTTTGGGGCGGTCTAATCAGAGATAAATTCGAGCGCGACCTCAACCTCGGCGGCTACACTCACTACTGTTTATATTAGAATGAAAGGATAACAGAGTAGATTGTTTTTAGCCGTACCAATTCACGATTTTGTGTGGCGCTACGCGACATCCTTTCATACAATCGAAGATTGAAGCAACCGACAGAGGTCTTATACTATCAATATCTATTCTCAATGCTTCAACAATCACTGAAATGAAAGCATCTCAAAAAATATTTCTCCAAAATCATTTTGTCCCAAATATTCACAGAATTTAAATTCTTTGAATATTTGGGGCAAAATAGTTTTGAAGACATCTGTATAATTTTGAGGATAATTCAACAAATAAATTCACGGGCCCAATTTCGTGCTTGTGTTTGTTTGCACGGAATTGAAACTTTAGTGTATCATTATTGGAGCTTCATTCGTTCAGATTTGAGAGAAGGAGGCAACTAACCCTGGCTGAACTTCAAGTCAAGATCAAAACTGGGCTAGGCTAAATGCAAGTCTACATGCTCGTATCAGCACTGTGCACGCCTAAAAACGAGTCTGCAGGTCTGGCAAGTCTTTGCAAAGTCTTGGATTACTTTTGCAAGTTGATTCCCAAGTCAAAATTAAATTTTCAAAGAATTTTGAGCGATAAATTTGATTTCCAGAAGATTTGGTAACGCGCCGCAATTTTTACATTTATTTTTGATCACTTTCTCCGAGGTGCTAAAAATGATGCTAGGTGCATGCCAAACAGTACATTAGCATACAATGAGGTCTACTTGGGCCAGGTTGGGCTAATTTAATGGTATTTTTGAGGTGTTTCTAAGCCATTTTAGCCGTTTTGCTCTATTCTGGTTAGAAATTGACAAATTTTCTCAACTATCAGATCAAAGTTGAAATGTCTGTGCCTACTATAAGAAAAAATTTCAAAACAGCAGATGTCGTAGCTCCATTTGGTCAACGGGCACCCCTAAATCGATCTACACTGACTTACCCCATCACGCAGACGTAGAGCAAATGAATTCCAAAAAAAAATTGTCCGGAAAACTTAACACCAAAGAGTTATAACTATATATATATATATATATATATATATATATATATATATGTATATACATATATATATATATAAATATATACATATAAATATATATATATATATATATATATATAAGCATATATATATATATATATATATACAATTAAATATATATATATATATATATATATATATATACATTATAAAAAAGATAATAAAAATTTTATTAATAATATTAATAATTATAATAACAACAACAATACTAATAATAATAATAGTAATAATAATAATAATAATAATAATAATAATAATAATAATAATAATAATAATAATAGTAATAAAAATATTAGAGGACTCTAAGACGCTAGGTTTCGTTTTGACGGCGTAAAATTTTCAAGAGCTGTTAAAATTTTGGGATGGTGTAAATCGAAAATGGTTATATGCACAGTGCGCATCGGCTTATAACATTTTGTTGAATAAAGCTGATGAGCTCATCTGTTAATATGAGTAATTTTAGTAAATGTGCTCAGTATATTATTAGATTTGAGCAAATTGCATTCAGTTTTCAAAGAAACATTGACGGATAAAGATTTGCAACTCTACATCGAAATGTGCCATATGACCGTCTCCCCACTTGCCGGTATTTCTCGAAAAAATTATCAAAATAAGACGATATATATATATATATATATATATATATATATATATAGTAATAAAACTTGTTTCACAAAAATTTTAATGATTTGAGTCCCATTTTGACGTTTTCCGGCTAGTTTTAGGCATTTTCTTGGCTATTTTTGACCTTTTTGGGTATTTTTGACTTTTCTTTGTCTAATTTTATTTTCTATGTCGGATATTTTTGACGTTTTTCGGGATTTTTTTGATGTTAACTCAGTCTATTTTTGGCGTTTTCTAGATTGACGTTTTCCCGTCTATTTTTGACGGGTTTTTTTGGCTGACTATGATGTTTCTGGCTGTTATGACGCTTTCCCGCGTATCTTTCCCGTATATCTGGCTGGTTTTGTGGTTTTCCCCTGCTATGTTTGACGGGTTTTTTAAAAGATTTTGACGTTTTTTAGACATGCCAATTCTTGACCAAGACTTGTAATTAGACGTGCTCAGTACTGATTTTGACTGGGCGTTCAGTCCGCAAAAAAACAATGCAGTTGAGTTTACATTTTGACGGGCTTTGAAATGATGCATTGATAGCGTCCTCTGGTGCACCGGAATTGTCAAAATACTTGAGTGTAAATCTTTCCGTGTTTGTGTAACCGGGTCGAGGTGTCACCACTAAAAATCGCTAAAAGAGGTAAGACTTTCGGTGAATTTGAATATAAGTGTAAGATTTGCGTTCAATGCCATGAATGCGGTGAAAAAAACTCTTAAGCGGTGCATTTTTTTTTTCACCGCTTAAGCGGTAAAGAAAATTTTTTTTACCGCTACGAGCAGAATGCAGTGGGAAAAAAAATTCGAGGCTACCAGCAGAATGCAGTGAAAATTACAGAGGTTCGAACCCTTGTACAGCAACTTCTTTTTTGTAAGAAATCCGGTGAATGCGGTGAAAAAAAATCACTGCTAAAAACCGCAAAAGTTCGCCGCAATCAACGCTAAAAGATGTGGGCGCTTTTTGGTGAAAAAAGTTTTTTACATTTTTTACCGCTAGTTTTTCATTATTTTTTGACCAAACCTCGACCAAATCCGGTGAATGCGGTGAAAAAAAATCACTGCTAAAAACCGCTAAAGTTCGCCGCAATCAACGCTAAAAGATGTGGGCGCTTTTTGGTGAAAAAAGTTTTTTACATTTTTTACCGCTAGTTTTTCGTTATTTTTTGACGAAACCTCGACCCGGGTGTCAATGAGTGGCTGAAAATAGTTGGTTTGTAAATTGATGGAGTGAAAAAGAGCAACTTTCTAAACAAATCAAACTCATCATCAAATTTATTTGTAGTTTTGCATTTTGTTTTTTTTTGCGGGAAATTGATCAAAAAGAATCATTATTGCTATTACAAAATGAATACAAAGTAATCTATTTATCCGTATCGTTAAACAGCTATGTCAAGATTAAACGATCGATTGCACTTTATAAAGAGTAGCTCAGTGGTCAATATAGATGATTAATTTCTGACAGAAAAAAAACTATATTTGGCACATTCTTCACTCACACTATCACATATAATTGACAAAGTTTTGATCAATTACTCCAGTTGTGCAGCCGTGTTTTTTTCGCTGCTCACGCTCATAGCCTAAACAGATGTGCGACGCATCCCAGGACGAGGTGCGCGACCCAAGCCAGCTGTGATCAGACCATCCAGTCCCCCTTCGGTTCTGATCAGTGGGTGTCAGACTAACTTGAGTCGCACAGTGGAGAGGGGTCCCATACTGACTTGAGGCTTGCACTGAGAGTGCCAGACCGACTTGAATTGCGCACTGGGGTAGCGAGACCGACTTGAGTTGCGCACTGGCGGTTCCAGACCAACTTCGGTCGCGCACAGGGAGTGCCCTGACTGACACATTTTGTGTATATGGTTCTTGGTTTCTTCAATAAGAAATAATTATTCCGAACAAAATTTTCTACTCGACAGCAATTACGGACACTTAGTCTTTAGCGTGATCTTTGATGTTCATTAAATAAAATTGGTAAATGCCCTTGCAAGTACCTCCTAAAAGGAACAGGTATTTGTATTTAAGACCAAAAGGGGCTTAAATACTTGTTCCTTTTAGGAGGTACTTGCCTTTCGTTCGGGTGGACCTCTTGTTTCTGAGCAGACTTTCCAGACTCTGGAAAGCCTTCTGATCAGACAGTAAAAACTGTGGAAAGAGCTTTGTTCTGACTATCTAGACAAAACCACACAGCTATCCTTACCCTACACCACGCTATGATCAGAGTATTCAGAATCTGGACGGGCTCTGATCAGACTTTCCAGACCTTAGGTAGTGCTGTAACTCTGTGGAGTGGTCGCGGTTTACCCCTGTAATTGACTGAAGTTGGTCTGATCAGGGTTGGTTGGTCGCGCATTTAATCTTGGTATATCATATTAGACTTCCTCCCAAATAAGAATTGAGAAGACTTACTGTTTGCTTCACTTTATTGAGTTTTTACTGACAATTTTCTGGCCCAACAAATATAAATTGTAGATCAACACCAACTAAACCACATGCATAGATGCGTTATATTAGGAATGGTTTTGCTCAAGTGATAAATTTAGCAACAAAACGAGCGTACGATTTGTTGGTTTAATCTCAGGTTCTCATGTTTCAGACGTTTTGCATTTTATAGGATGAAATTCCCATCAGTGTGAGTTGATATGGTTGCCAATTAAATTCTATCACTATAAAACAGCAATTTGATCACGTATTTGGCAAATTATCAACATTCACGTTTTTATGGCGATAAAAACTGAAATCGGATTATCTTTTTCATTTCATCTACTAACGAAACTGTAACCATCTAAGAGAGGCAGAACCGAAATCAGACTTTCGAATTTTAGCATGGATGCCAAAATGACGTACTAATCGCTCACCAATTACTACTATGAGTTTGCAGCAGCGTGCCCTATCCTGATTTAATTCTCTCTGGCTGTAGGCATACTTCAAAATCTGCATTTCTAAAAAAATGAGCTACTGACTTTGCCAAGTTTGCATATAATTGCTGGTTCATTTATCCGAAAGGCTTTTTGGTTTGTTATAATTTTTGTAGGACTATTTTCGACAAATGTAAACAAACTGCCAGAATGATTTTTAAACCCCTGATTCTACTAGTCAACATTGCACAGACAATTTCATCAACTCAGCATAATTACTTGAAGCAATTTTCGATATTTGGACGTTATTTTTTAGATTTTCTACAAATTTTTGCCATATGACTCCTCGTATCAAAATATTAAGAATTTTTGTCTTCCGAAGGAAAAAAGATCTAAATATAATTCAAAAAGGACAATCGAACTCTTCGATAAACATACGCTTGTAAAATTGAAAATCGGTTTTAATTTAAACCGGCTTCCAATGACGTCTCTCAAATGGAATATCGAGGACTTTTGTAAAGTAGGGCGCTTAGCCGGTAAAGAAAAACGTATAAAATTAGGAGTACACAATATTTTACAATATTGATTTCAATAATAAATAACAGGATAAGATTTAAATGATAAGATTTCACGATATCACCCCAGTTTATCCAGAAAGTACCGGGAAAGTCCGGAATTCCTTACAATTGGGGCGCGTTTGAGCTGTCGGCTCAATTTGTTAATTTTTAATTGTCGACCTAACCCGCTGTCGGCCATATCGGCGATCACCAGCTCAAATACGTCGGTTATGATCACCTAAAAATTGATTCGCAAAGAACTTTATTCAACTTGGAAGTCCCTCTAGTAACTAACTCTTAACGTTTGAGTACAAACTAAACAGCTAAAGCTAATGAGATTTATTGATTAGTGATAATGAAACGTATCATGCTTGATCTCTGTAAAATATAATATTAACAGATGCTTGTGTTGAGCTGAATCAATCTCTTGATGAATTAGAAACAAGCTCGAATTTTTATTGAACAGACCCAATGAGAGGGGAGTCTGTTCGTAAGCAATGTGAACCAACAATAGGGTACTCGAGCCCAGTTCATTAACGCGAGGAAATTAAAAAACGAGAGTTAAAAGGCTGAGGGAGAGAGGAAGAAACGTCAGAGATGGGAGAAAACATTAGGATTGGCAATAAGAAATAATCAGCAAACATTTAAATTTGAGATCTATATAAACCAAGATTATTTGATAATGGAGACCACGCAGATTGCAAGAATTCAAAATTTTTTTCATTTCTAAATATTACACTAAATATAAAACATTCCTGTCCTGATCACTATTGTCAACTATCCCTAATCCCATCCATTTGGAGGGGGGGGGGGGGGTTGTACAGAAAAAATACAACTTTTTTATATAAAATTACATCCATATAATCATCTTCTGTCAGGAGCTATTTTATACCAGAGACAAGGATCTCCATTTCTTAATTTATATGCAAAACAACTGTTTCATTTGACCTACCGTCAATTAATTTTTTTTTGTTTTCCATCCTAGGTTTGAACAAACAAAAATTTTTTCTGTTTAGGTGAACAAACAAAAGTTTTTTCTCTCATGTGATGTTTTTGCATTGATATTGATTTGTATAGCCTGAGAAGAAGTAGGATTACTCATTCCATTTTATAAATGCCATCATAGCGAAACAGGTCCTATAAATAATGTATAATTGCTGAATTCATAGCAGCCAAAGTGACAAACTAAACATTCGGTTCTGGAATCTAATCTGCACCTCGCCCGCGTCTGTTTTTATGTGTTGTTACATACTACATAACCAAACAATAAACAGCACGTTCGACTAGTAGCGTAAAAGTTATAAGCCCACTAAGCTTGAGGGGGGGGGGGGGTAAAATAAACCAGATCCCAGTTCCGAATGACTAAGTTACAATTATTTGGAGTCATCAGCTGAAACTGTGGTCGCCTAACTGTCTTCCTCCGGCACGCATTTCCTCATAACACATTCAAACGCACCAGGGCAGTGGGAATCAACGACGCACTTTCTGAAACACTCGTTGTTATAGCATGTTTCTCCATATGAGCAGACTACTTCGCCGCAATTCCTGTTCCCTCTCTGTCTTCCAGCCCTAAAATATCAATAAAACTAATAAAAATTTGACGGCTGCTCGCCCTTATATGACAACGAAACTTTATCCCCGTTCGTATCGGCGCTTCCAAATCTGAATAGATGTTACGTTTCTGTCGTTCTCTTTTCTACCTGTATATCCGCTAAATTTTTGCCGTAACGTTATATTTTTGCTAAGCTTAGTTTTTCAATAACAATTTGTTCTAGATTTGCAACAGATCACACAATAAGGTCTCATACGTATAACAGTTCAACATGATGGAGGAACCTGACGACAAAAATTCAAAATTATAAGCTCTAGACCTGTCTCACCAAAAACGTTATAACTTAATTGCCTTAAATTGAACCTAAATTGAACTTGATCGAAATTTCAAAGTTGGCAGACACTGATTTCAGAATGTGCTCAAGAGGAAATTAGAATAACTATGGGACTCAGTAATGAACCAGCTCTTCTGCCAAGGGATAAGTGGTCTGAGGTAACCGAAATCAATTCGTTTGCAATAATTGATGACAATAGTTCTGACTTCGACGCCTGACTGCTGCTGATACAAATCTCAGTTGATCGATTTTTGCACTTGATCAGTTCCTCAACAGTGCAGACACTACACTGCTTTCTTGCAACTTCTGACCGATTGCTTCCAAAATCAACTACGACGAAATAAATTGACAATGTGGCTTAATTAATTGTCACAATTGGATTTAACTTTGGGCTCTTCCCTTGTTGAACCAAGTTTTCCTCGTTAGTCTCTTTCTTCCATGACGCAACCTACTCTTTGAAAGCTCGGTCCGCTCCAACGAGTATTTTTTCCTTGTCTCTGATGAGTTTTATTAATGGGCATCTTTGCCCTTCGATCTCTATGGTTGTATTTACACAACTGTCAAAGACTAACTGAACAATAGTCCTGATATGCGCTGCTCCCACAGCTAGGTATGTGAGCCGACAAAATCATCGATGTTCAATTCTGCTAACATTTTATACCGTAACGGGGACAAAAAATTCTACTCAAACCTTTGTGAAACTCGTTGAAGTTACAAACGTTTCTGCAGGTAGCTCGGTCATCACAACAGTCGTCACGTATTAAGTTTCCTTATCAAAAGCCACATTTTGACCGCCAAAAACCAGAATTATAGTTGAACAATTTTTCTCACATGTGATTTCTTTGATGTTGATTGATCAGATGTGGAACTGTTCGATCGGTATTCTTTTTCAACTGAGTGAAGTTTCCGATGTAAAAATATTGGTTGTTTTGCGTTGTATTGCAATTTATTTTCGCCTATTGTGTATTTTGAACAAAATACATCCTTTCCATAAATGAAGGTAGAAAATTATAAGGTTTTAAAGTTTTTGTAATTTTGTATTCCCATTTCAAATCTATAGTTTTTTGAAGAAGGTTGCTTTTGCGGTTTTTATCTTCAACACTTGCTGCAAATGTTGCCGGTTTCGTTTTCATCGATGCTTTTTGTGTTCATGCTATTGTGCGCATTGCTTTTCTGAAATTGCTAAATCGTACCCAAGGAAAAATTGATTTCTTTTCACCAGCCCGATAAATGAAGAGTGATGTGGTTAAGTTATTTTCGGTGCCCAAAAATAGTCTTGTTTGCTCAATGCAGTCGTTTGTGGTCTTTTCAAAAAATTTCTATATCCTAAACACTGATTGCTGTAGAACCAATGTATCTTCTCATTCTATTACTCTCCGAAACATCAGTTGTGTGCTATTTCACTGCAATTCTACAAGCATAAAAATTTGGCGTTGGAGTTGGGAGCCGTTTCTGCATTGCAGTACAGCAGTTGAGTCCTACCAGAAACTGCAACTAAGTATCTTCATCTTGTGCAGTTCGCAATTTGCTTATTTGATAATACTGCCAAGAAAACTGTCTGTAATTTTTGGCAAGATAATGTGGTCACACCAGTGCCAGACTTCGTTTCTTAATTAAAAATTTTTTCTGCCTTGAATGCATACTAGGCTGCAAAATATGGTGAGCAACTGCGCATATCGTGACTTCTGAGTTGTCAGTGAACATTTGAAGCACAATGTTGACCCTCTCGGTGCAGAATTTTTTCCTTATACTTGTTAGAGATACAATGGAAACTGGTTTCTTCGACAAGTTTTTGAGACCTCTGTTATTCTTTTTTCAAGTGTGGCTGTCCCAATGTTAGAGAGAACAAATCGAAGGCCGATCTGTATGCTTCGAAACTATCTATGCAGAAAAAAATTTGTTTTAACTTAAGTTGGGTTTCGCTCAATGTACTTGAGAGTTGAAATGGAAGCAAAAAAAAACCTAAAAATAATCAGGTACTCAAGAACTGTTAGTTCAAAACAAGAAACAGTAAGAATTCAATTAGCGATCAAGATAATTGTGTTTACAAGACAAATAACAGATAATTCCCTATTGAAGATTATTTTGTTCATTTATATTTTGCTGTTTCATCGAAAAACTATCGTAGTCTGCGCCGTTTTTTGCTCTTGGTTGCTGTTGTATTTTTATTCAAGTTTTGTTTTTGCGGTCATCTGATTTTTTTGTTGTTAGAATAGCTACTTTGGTAACATAAAGTTTACAATTTTAGCCGAATTTTGTTTTCATTGCCTACGCCACTCAATTCAAGCACAAAATGCGAACAACGAGTCATATTACTAATAAAATTAATTATTCCAATAAAAACATTTTTCTTAAAAAAAGATAACAGTAATAATGGTAATAAAACAAATGATAATAATAATAAAAAATAATAATGTTATTATAAAAAATCAAATTGATAAAACTAATATTAATAACAATAAAAATAATAACAAAAACAACAACTAAAATAATAACAACAACAACAATAATAATAATAATAGTAATAATAATAATAATAATAATAATAATAATAATAATAATAATAATAATAATAATAATAATAATAACAATAATAATAATAGCAATAATAATAACAATGATAGTAATAAGAATAAAAATAAAAAAATTAATAATGATAATAATAATATAATAATAATTATCATAATAATATTATTAATGATGACAACAATAATCAAAATAAAAAACACAATAACAGATTAAATAAATTTAAAAATATATATGACAATAGGTTTAAAAAAACAAATAAAAAATAATATTAAAATTAATAAAAAACTAGTAGAAAAGTTTCAAGTAGAAGTACAAAATCATAACAATAATTGCCAAGCGGAACAATCTCAATAAAGTATTTTCAAAAAATGAGTCGTTATGCAAAAACTTGCTGACCCAACATCTCTTCTATAGCTCCACGAAGATCACAAAAACAAGCTAACACGACGCAGCCCCGTCAATTAAGTCGCCTAAGACACCTAACACAAACAGAAGAATCAAACTCTACACTCAAACAAATCCACGAATAAGATTAAGTCAATCCAGAATCAGCATCCTACAATGGTGAACTTTCAGAAGACTGGGCATGCATAAATAAAATAGTACAAGAAACACTCATTCATGTAAAGAATGTGATTTTAAACAAAACTGATGGAGACAAAATATGGATGAAAACATTGATTGGAAATAAAAAGGATTTTATATGGCTCGCTTTTATAGGTTCGCCCAAGAGTTTTATTACAAAATCTACACCAAAATTACTACTAACAGACAAACTCAGAATAAAGTGTTCAGACTAAATTTCGTAATCAAAAAACAAAAGTTTCAGTAATAAAGACTTGGATTTCAGTAATCGGAATCCATGGAACAGTTAAACCTGATCTAAAATCGGATCGCAGACCGAAAATGAGTAAGAAGTACTGGAAGTGACGCATCAAACACATGTCCTAACTGGAAGTGGCAGCTTAAACAAGCTGGGGCTATCGCTACAACAAACCAATCCCCAGGGATCAGGTAATCAAATTATTTCAATTTGAAACATTGAAAAAAGCAAAAATTTAGTTAAATGGGTATTCAAAAAATATCCACACCTTTGTGATATGCTGGGAATATCTAAAAACCCAATTGAAAAATCAACATAAGAAAGCAAACACTAGCCATGTCAACAAAAAAGAAGTAGAGTACCCTTACATCTCCACGAAAAAGTTAAAAACGAAATCGAAAATCAAATAATGGACTAACAAACTATTCCAATGGATTAAAGTCGAGACGACTTTATAGTGATTTCAGTAGTAATAACAGTAAAAAAAAAAGATAAATCAATCAAACTAGCACTAGATTTATGGACAATAAAAAAGATTCACATAAAAACAAATGATGCTGTCGTCTTGTTCATTTCAGAGCGTAGTTTATTTCCCGGAGAAGTATGGTTCTTGAGAATGGACATGAAATTTTCATAAACTCAAATTCCGCTAGATGAATCAAAAGCCAAATTCTGTAATCTCAGTATTTTAGGGGGAAAACAACCGGATCATATCGCTTCACAAACGTATTCTACGGGCTTACCGACAAGCCCGCAAGTTTTCAAAAACAAATTGATAACACTCTACGGGGTATAATTTCAAACCTCGCATTTCTTGACTAGATCTTATTGATAATAAAAAAAACCTACAAGAACAAGAAAACGAATCAGACAGTATACTACGCAGATTAGACACTGAGGGCTTAACAATAAACCGACAGAAATGCAATTTCGCTAAAAACAAAATCGTTTTGTTGGTTGGGATTTACCATCAATTCCCGGGGCGTCAAACCAATAACAACAAAAACCGAAGCTATAGCAAAAATAATAATACCCGAAACTATAAAACAAACTAGATCATTTGTGGGAAGCACCCACCATCTCAAAAAATTCGTTCGAAAACTAGCACCACTCTCAGAACATCTTAGCCCATTATTACAAAAATCCAAAACAAAAAAAAAACAAAATAGTTTGGAGTGCCAAAGAGATAAACTGATTGTGAAAAAAGAAAACCTTAAAAAAACCGTCGAACACAAACACTTAGATAAAAAGAGAAACGCATAACAAAAGGGAATTGGAGCTCGTATAAAACAAAATGAAATTTCCAGGGAATAGCTTGCATCCCATTGGATTTGCCAGGAGATTTCTAAACGAATACGAACAACGCTATAGCACAAACGAAATAGAACTAATATCAGTTGTCGGGGTCGTAGAACATTTTAAAAATTACATGATAGGCAAAAAAAAAATTTATACAAACAGATCATCCAGCTCTACTAACAGCGTTAAAAGACAACAAAGGAGTTAAAAACCTACCAAAGTAGGTTAACTAGATAGGTGGATAAATTAGTTCCGCTTATTTTCTCAAAATAACACGCTCCGGTGACCAAAATGGTGTTCACCGAAGATTTAAGCAAACATCCTAACCAAAAAGCCCCTCCCCATGACTCGACGTCTCACATTATACAATAATTTCAATAAACGACAATAATTTCCTAAAACAAGACACATTTCGTTCGAATAACCCATTAAAAAATTTCAGGACAAAAAGAAGCCGCACAGTAAAAGCTTTCTTCTCTGGCGTGTTTTGTATTTTGTGTGTTATGACGTCATGATTTATTTTAAATTTAAAAGCAAAAACACCTGAAACAGATTTATGAACTCTTTCTCTTCTAAAAGAGCGAAACGAAGAAGTACAAATTGATTTTGCGGGACCTATGCCATTTTGTTATAACAAAAACATTTACTATATACGATTAATAGTAGACAGACTATCTAGATACTTCAATGCAAAAATGATAAGGGTTGAAATACAAAAACGGCTATATCCTATTTAGAGGACTCTTGTACCTTTCTCAGAAACCCTAGGACCTTAAGATGATGGGAAGCTCAAACACTTAAAACAGGTGAGTTCAATTTTTATTGGAAAAAAACTAATTCGAGCATCAGGTGTAGTCATTTAGGCTACTGGTATGGTCGAACGTCTCATTCAGGCTATAAAAAAACTGTCAGTAATGGAAAAAGGTCCTTTAAGGAGACCAGACGCAGACCTAGTGAAAATTATGAAAAGGGTATTGAAAACATTAGACTAATACCGAATAAAACAACAAAACTAACGCCATTCGAGGCCCGTTTCGGCCGAAAAGCAAATACAGAGATATCTAGCATAGTAACCAATCAATCAACAGCAAATATCACATACAAAAAAAACACTTTTTTGGCTTTGGATCAAGCGACACTCAAGCATGCAGTAATCACGTGAAAAAATTGTGGGATTTCGACAAAAATTCTGAGCCAGATCTCGACATACAAAATCATGACGATACAGGTACCAACCCTCGCTCCCCAGGGATGCCTACAGACAATTGAATGTGGATGAAAATACTGATTGCAAACAAAAAGGAATTGATACGGCTCGCTGTTACAGGCTCGCCCAAGAGTTTTATTTAATAAAAATCTACAACACATTCACTACTAAACAACAACCCCAGAATAAAGTGTTCAGAGTACATATCGTAATCAAAATACAAATGTTTCAATCATTGAGACTTGAATTTCAGACACATCATCATAAAGACGTCTTAATTGGAAGTGGCATCCTAAATAAGCTGGGGCTATCGCTACAACAAACCAATCCCAAGGGGTCAAGTAATCAAACTATTTCAATTTGAAACATTAAAAGCAAATATTTAGTTAAATGGGTATTCAAAAAATATCCACACCTATGTAAAATGCTGGAAAATCTAAAAACCCAATTGAAAAATCAACATTTGAAAGCAAACTCTTGCCATGTCAACAAAAAAGAAGTAGAGTACCCTCAAATCTCCAAAAAAAAGTTAGAAATGAAATCGAAAAATAAATAATGGACTAGCAAACTACTCCAATGGAAAAAAGTCCAGACGACTTTTTAGTGATTTCAGTAGTAATAACAGTAAAAAAGATAAATCAATCAAACTTGCACTAGATTTATGGAAAATAAAAAAGATTTACTTAAAAACAAATATCAATTGCAAAGCATTAGTCACTTAAATGATGCTGTTGTCTTGCTCATTTTAGAGCGTAGTTCAGTTCCCGGAGAAGTATGGTTCTTGAGAATGGACCTGAAATTTGCATAGACTTAAATTCCGCTTGACGAATCATAAGCCAAACTCTGTAATCTCAGTACTTTAGGGGGAAAGCAACCGGAACATATCGCTTCATAAACGTATTCTACAGGCTTAACGAAAGGCCCGCAAAACATACAAAAAATAATTGATAACACTCTATAGGGTAAAAATTCAAACCTCGCATTTCTTGACTAGATCTTATTGATACTAAAAAAAACCTACAAGAACAAGAAAACGAATCAGACAGTATACTACGCAGATTAGACACTGAAGGCTTAACAACGAACCGACAGAAATGCAATTTCGCTAAAAACAAAATCGTTTTGTTGGTTGGGATTTACCATCAATTCCCGGGGCGTCAAACCACTAACAACAAAAACCGAAGCTATAGCAAAAATAATAATACTCGAAACTATAAAACAAGTTAGATCATTTGTGGGAAGCACCCACCATCTCAAAAACTTCGTTCCAAAACTAGCACCACTCTCAGAACATCTTAGACCATTATTACAAAAATCCAAAACAAAAAAAAAACAAAATAGTTTGGAGTGCCAAAGAGATAAACTGATTGTGAAAAAAGAAAACCATAAAAATACCGTCGAACACCAACACTTCGATAAAAAGAGAAACGCATAACAAAAGGGAATTGGAGCTCGTATAAAACAAAATAAAATTTCCAGGGAATAGCTGGCATCCCATTGGAATTGCCAGGAGATTTCTAAACGAATACGAACAACGCTATAGCACAAACTAAATAGAACTAATATCAGTTGTCGGGGCCGTAGAACATTTTAAAAATTACATGATAAGCAAATAAATCTTTGTACAAACAGATCATCCAGCTCTACTAACAGCGTTAAAAGACAACAAAGGAGTTAAAAACTTCCAAACTAGGTTAACTAGATGGGTGGATAAATGAGTTCCGCTTATTTTCTCAAAATAATACGTTTCGGTGACCAAAATGGTGTTCACCGAAGATTTAAGCAAACATTCTAACCAAAAAGCCCCTCCCCATGACTCGACGTCTCACAATATACAATAATTTCAATAAACGACTTCACATTCCTCCTAAAACAAGACACATTTCGTTCGAATAACCCATTAAACAATTTCAGGACAAAAAGCAGCCGCACAGTAAAAGCTTTCTTCTCTGGCGTGTTTTGTATTTTGTGTGTTATGACGTCATGATTTATTTTAAACTTAAAAGCAAAAACACCTGAAACAGATTTAGGAATTCTTTCTCTTCTAAAAGAGCGAAACGAAGAAGTACTAATTGATATTGCGGGACCTATGCCTTTTTGTAATAACAAAAACAATTACTATATACGATTAATAGTAGACAGACTATCTAGATACTTTAATGCAAAAATGTTAAGGGTTTTAATACAAAAACGGCTATATCCTATTTAGAGGACTCTTGTACCTTTCACAGAAACCCTAGGACCTTAAGATGATGGGAAGCTCAAACATATAAAACAGGTGAGTTCAATTTTTATTGGAAAAAACTAATTCGAGCACCAGGTGGAGTCATTTAGGCTAATGGTATGGTCGAACGTCTCATTCAGGCTATAAAAAATAAACAGTCAGTAATAGAAAAAGGTCCTTTAAGGAGCCCAGACGCAGACCTAGTGCAAATTGTGAAAAGGAGATTGAAAACATTAGACTAATACCGAATAAAAGAACAAAACTAACGCCATTCGAGGCCCGTTTTGGCCGAAAACCAAATACAGCGATATCTAACATAGTAACCAATCAATCAACATCAAATATCACATACAAAAAAAACACTTTTTTGGCTTTGGATCAAGCGACACTCAAGCATGCAGTAATCACGTGAAAAAAATTGTGGGATTTCGACAAAGATTCTGAGCCAGATCTCGATATAATATCATGACGATACAGGTACCAATCCTCGCTCCCCAGGGATGCCTACAGACAATCAAGACTCAGGGGACTCAGAGAAAGCTCCGTTGATCAGCCAGAAGCGCACCTCTGATGGTAAGATTTCGTCAACGAAAACAATCCCTTCAAAAATAGAACTCACATTCGATGATAAAACGTTAATATTCAATTAGAACCACATAGCGAAAGAAACAATTGATCGGAGAGTAACTGAAGTTCAAAACAACTAAGGAGCATATATCCAGATGTAACCATCAAAGATTATTCCGTGCACACTAAAACTCTAGATACAATAAATAGAAAAGAACACATTGATACGCGAAAACGATAGTAGTAATAGGGTGAGCAAGTCTCCCCGGGGGGTGTAGACCCCATGTATTAAGAAAGGGTATAGGAGTAATTTTTGAGAGAGGGTCTACACTAATGTATTAAGATAGGGTATAGGTTACATGTATTAAGATAGGTTATAGCGGCCGCCACGTATTAAGATTAGGAATAGCCGCCGCAACGTATTAAGATTAGGAATAGCCGCCGCAACGTATTAAGATTAGGAATAGCCGCCGCAACGTATTAAGATTAAGTATAGGGACCAGGGTATTAGTAGTATAGTGTGAGTAGATCAGCCGCTTTTTTGGGAGCCGGTCATTGGCCTTTCCGCGCAGGGAATTGTACAGGCGGGGAATTGAACAGGCAGCGCGCACGGGAATTGTACAGGCGGGGAATTGTACAGGCAGCGCGTACGGGAATTGTACAGGCGGAGAATTGAACAGGCAGCGCGCACGGGAATTGTACAGGCGGGAAATTGTACGGGCAGCGGGAATTAACGGATAATTCCCCTCGCAGTAAATTTCAACTTGTTTATTGGTATAACCAGCGCAATGTATTAAGATTAGGTATAGCCGCCGCAATGTATTAAGATTAGGTATAGCCGACCCTAAGAAGCAAGATGGCGCAGCGGAAGCGTGCTGGGCTCATAACCCAGAGGTCGGTAGATCGAAACTACCTCTTGCTGATCTGACCTTGTCACAGTACTAGTGGACTTTTACGCGCTCATAACATGGAAAAATTAAATAAAAGGAAAAAATTGAATTAATAAGTACAAAATAACAGACACAGTACAAATTAAGCACATGCAAATACAAATTTAATCAAACGTTTACATTATGATAGTACAAAAGAAAAGAGTATTAAAGTACATTTAGCCGAGTAGTTAATAAAGTCGACAACAAAAATTTGAGTAACCAACGAAGAATTAAGGAATTTAGAAAAAAATTACTGTCGACTTTATTACAATTCGACTTATTTTACATTAAATTTATCTAATTCACATATAATGACTTATAAAGTTTAAAACATGAACGTCATGAACCTTGTTCAGTTTTGTTTGAAAAAATTTAAATAGTTGAAATGCTGCAAATATTGTGTAAAATCCACACAAATTATCAGTTTTCTGAACTTGTTGTTGTATCATTTTCTGATACTTTTTATTCAAAAATTTGTTTTTTGTGATTGGACGAGCCAAAGAATCAGCATAGTAATAAGTTCGATTGAGTCGAGCAATCATTATCCAATGCTCTCCAGCTTCACTGCTCGGAGAAGTGTTGATGATAGCAAAACTGAATGTGGGTAGCCTTGGAACACAATCTGCTGGACACGATCCAATGTAGCGGTATTTGAGTTCTGGGATTCGTTCAATAATCTGTCTCAGGGAAGTGTTATCCATGACAAACAATTTTTCACCTCTTTATTTCGCAAGTACCATTTACACACGGATTTCTAACTGTACAGTCAAGCTGAAAAGACTCATTCTCTTCATAAAAGCAACAATCATTGGACTTTTTACCTTGCTCTAATAAAAGGTTGCTTGACTTTTTAATTTTGTCAACAGAATTTTTATGGGATTTGGGGTAGAATAAAGTAATTATAAAAAGAAGTACCAGAAAAATTAGCAGAGGAACGTAAACAAAAAAGTTTGAATTAGTTCGCCCCCAGTTAACGTCCATTTTAAGAAATTATTTGGTGAAGAGAATGGCAACTGGGTGACGATAATACATAACCCAAAAATGTTCCAATGCAGAAAGCAATGATGTAAAACCCATAAAAAACTGAAAAAAATATGAAAAAATTTTCGTTAACGCAAAAATCTTCAGACATTTTTAGCAACCGTTCCGAACTGATCAATTTTAACAGTGGACATCCTTTCTCCTAGAACAATTAATTCTGTCACGCTTCTTAGCGGGCGGCCGAAAAACATTTCTAATCGGATACTTTCACCGCTGAGCTCAGGATAATGAATACTTTCTCCAGCATCTTGAGGTGAAGTGAGATCAAATACAAGCACGTAATGGTTCTGAAATAGATTATGTGGTAACGCGGGAATCTCTTCGTTAAAATTCATTGCTTTCATTGTTGTTACATATGCCCTACAGTCATTGGTTGTATCAACTGATACTATAGCTCTACCTCCTCGAACAATTCTTAGTTCTCGTAAACCAAATTTCTGATAATGGAAAGGATTTTCTTGAAAATGTCCTGTGAATGCTGAATTTGTGTTCATCGCAATAGCTACTCTTCTGATTGGAGCATTGTTAAAAACATTTTTCTGAATAAACTGGTTCTGTCCTGAAGGAATAATAAATGTGCGTGCTATTGTTTCCATAAAGTTGTAACAAGCAGGTTGATGAGTTAATTGATATTTGATAGTCTGGTGATACACTTCGTTAACAACAACACGTCTTGTAAACAGGGAACAGTCAAGAACTTTAAGGGAGACGTGAGGATTGTAGGAGATCATGTAAAAATTGGGTCTTGCACGAATCAATTTCAGTCTAACTTTTGTATTTGGAAGCAGTAACTTTTCACATTGTAACAAATCAATTGCTAATTTACCGTAATAAGTAGTTCCATTTTTCAGCAAAAGTTTTTCCTCTCGATCTATAAAAGGGCTTTTCTCAAAATCGCTAGGTTCTTTTTCAAATTCATATCCATGACAAGCCAAAATACCTTCATTATTTCTTGTGGAAGCGTTAAATTCATTGGAAATTAAAGCTTTGTGTCCATAGAGACCATTTGAGTTGTAAACCTGTTGATTGTTCAGATACACCTCACAGTTGGAGAAGAGCGAGTGCAATAAATTGTTGACGTGAGTTAGATAATGTAAATCATCATCTGTGAAAGACATTCCCATATCTGCTTTTCCATGCTCGTCTTTTTTCATAAAGTCATCAAACAATCTTCCCTTTTGTAATCCAACTTTGATTTGAAGGTGGATATCTCTCATATCAAGATATATGCTTCTATCTGTTCCAAACTCGAACTCAATGCTGCTTTCATCCAATGAAGTACTGGGATAAACTTCTTGAACGTGAGAAGATTCAATTGGTTCCAAAACAGGAAATTTGTCAAAAATCTCCAAGCAAGTCTCCAAGCAAGAGTTCGTAAAGTGACCATAACGAAAGTTGCTATCGTTTGTTGATCTAGTATTCATTTTAGCTTAGAAAAAATATCTCTTCTAGTTCGACGACGTCGACTGGTTTTTGGGGTAATTCTTCGAATTATGCGGCGTTTCCTTATTTTTCCACCACCTAGCTGTTTACGTAATGTTTTCTTCCCAACATCTGCAGCCACAGATTTGAATTTTTTCTTTCCAGTTAGAACATTTCCGATTTCTGGTGCAGCTATATCAAGCAAATCAGCACCAACTTTTTTTGCTGCTGGGACAACATATCTCCACAAGAATGGAATAGCTGTCCTCCCAATTGTTTGTGCTAACGCTCCGAATCCTCTTCCCCTCTGTCGTGAATAACCACGAAAATACGGTAAATCACTATCAGCAACCATTTTCTACAACTTTAAATCTAAAAATGATTGTCAGAAGTTTTTCTAAACATTAGTACCGCTCTTGTCACACCAACAGAGTTGAAAGGAAATTTTTCACCATAAGAGTCCCGGAGCTCGAATTTTATGCTGTGGAATGAGTTTTTTAGAATTTTTTTAAATTGTAAGTTTGGAAAATTTTGATAATTCATGTATTGTCCCGTTGAGATGATATCTCCATTCTTAACTTTTGATATAAACGGAATGCATCGAAAAAGAGCAGCTTTTGTATCACCCACAATATTGTATTCAACAATATCACTATATATCATTAAGGTGTGTATTCGTACAATCTCATAAGGAAACTTGGGAAAATGTGGACCACCACCACTCATGAAAACACCCATACCATAAACAGCTTCTTCGCATCCAAAGACATGACAAAGATCGGCACTAAAAATGACATGTAAAGAGTTCTGATTTGGAAGACTCAAAGCAATTCGCTGTGTAATTTTGTTAACGTGTAACTTGATGGGCGTTTTTTCATATTTTTCACGTTCCTGAATTTTTCTATTCATTTCATTGACAATATCAGAGATCGAGGGGTATAGACCTGGATCAAGTGTGTAATAATCCGATGGTTTTGTATCTGGTGTTGCTTCATCTAGATAGAAGAATTTACCCTCTGTTATGTTTTGGTACAAGGAAGGATACGACAGTTCTGTTATCGCTACCTCCCATTCTCCACCAAGATTAATTTGTTCAGGTAGAAAATTCGTGAAAGAACTTAGTGTATTGTTTGGGTAACAATCAAACGACGCATTGGAAACCAACTCAACAGTGAAAGAACTCATCTTTAAATGATACACTTTGAAAGCTCTTTTTCAAAAAATTTACCTAGAATTTCATCACCTTGTTCTCCACAAAGGTTATAGGTTGGCGGTTTGAAAGTAGCAACTTTAACAATTTTGAATATTTCACTTGTGAACTGTGATTTATAACCTTTTCTGAATGGAATATCTTTTTTTGATATACGAACATTTTCACCCACTTTAAAACGTGGTCGTTTATATTGGTTAAATGGGTTTCTGTAAAAAATTGACAAGAAGTCTTTGTTTGTTACATTGTTTGGAGCTTTACCTGTTGAGCGATTAACTCTTGTGTTCATAGTTTTGACAAAGGAGTCCATTTTCTCATGTATTTGTCACCATTTTCCTCCATATAGCGATAAATAATGTTTTTCAGGGATTTAATGGCTCGTTCTGCTACAACAGCTTTCGTTTCACTTCTAGTAGAGTAAATTTTAACTTTCTTGTCCATACAAAACTTTCGAAGCTCACCACTAAACTCTGTTCCCTGGTCAACCCATACTTTTGCGGGCATACTTTTTTACGCAACATTTTTTTGAAAGCTACAACTGCATCGGTAGAGTACTTTGACTTCATTGGTTGCACACGAACAAAGCGAGAAAAGACGTCAACACATACTAATAAATACTTCACTCCATTATTAGTATCCGATAATTTATCCATAAAAGCTAGATCGAGACACCAGATCTCATTGATTCGCTTAGCAAATGCTGGTAATCTTTTGAAATGTCGTGTTGCATGACGATACTTTGTGTAGGAGTCTTTACTGTGTAGAAAGTAGGCAACTTTCTTTTTGGATAACCCACTTGCCTTTTGTAGATTTTTAATTGATCCATATGCGGCTTTTCCATCTCTATACAGCCTTTGTAGCTTGGCTTTTTCAGATTTTGAAAGGAATCCAGCTCCCTCTGTCTTTGCTTTTGGCATCTTTGTTTATTACTTTTTGCAGATTTATTCCGGTAGCATCAAGTATTGTGTAATATATGTCGGGAGAGATAGCGTAATATATGTTGAGAGATAGCTTGACTCGCGGTGAATTCAAAATTTGATCTACAATTGATTCGTTCTTTAAAGATCTGGTTTTGTTGCTGATTTCCTTGTAATTAGGGTTCAAATGTGTTGGGACAGAAACTGGTTTCTGCTCAAAAGTGTCCAACTTTTTAACTTCTAATTTGAATTTTTGTTCATAAAGGTGTTGAGGAATCAAAACAAACTGTTCCATTTCAAGACAATCGATTAATGATAGATGGTGTCAAAATTGATATGGGCTCTATTCCTTTTCGTGAACTTAAAATTGCTCTTCTTTTGTTTATTCCGGTTCTTTTTAGCACGAGTTGATGAATTTCGTCCCTGTACTTTATTACGTCTTGTTTTTGTATTTCCTGTAGTTGTCCACCGAGAAGGTTTACTATGCATTCGTTTAGAAACTGAATGAAATCTTTTGGACAATTTCTTAGGAACGATTTCTCGAAGTTCTGGGAATACGTTTGGAACGTTATCAGCGTAGAGAGATGTTGTGTGTTCATCGTTCAAAATAGTAATCTCTTGTTTCGTTTTAGGGAGAAAAAAAATAGTGGGAATAGAACCACTGTTTCTGCAAAATCTAAGAGAGTCGACTGTTTTCGGAGTTAGATCAATGAGTATGTGACCATACGGGATTGAAGTAGCTTTTGTATACCAATCTTTTAATTGTGATCCTAACCCGAGCTGTTGACTAAGAGTGTTAATCTGGAGAACATCTCTAGGAGACTTGAATAAAACTATATGAGTATTTTGTAACTCAATATCTCTTCCAAACCTACTCTGATGAAAAAGATTATGCTTTATATATATTGTACTAAGACCTTTGTGCCTTCCAGCTGTCGCGATTTTAACAAGTTCTTTCGAGCTTGAGATTTCTTCACAAGAATCATCAAAAATCAGCAAATACTTTGTTCCATTATTGGGTAGACTCTGAATGAACTCAAAGTCAACTCCTTGAATAAATTGAATGTTCTTAATGTTTTTGGACATTAGACCGTAAAGTGATTGATAATGTTGATAAAAATAGTAAATTTTATCAAAATCGGGTTGAAAAGTTCCAATAATTAGCCAATCAAGGATAAGATGAGATTTTCCAGACCCGCTTGGTCCCACCAATGAAATAAAAATGCGTTCCTTAGTAGAGATTATTTTTTTCATAGTTTAGGAGAAGGTAAAATATAACCGACTGTACTAGATAAGATAGCAATCCAAACTGTTGTTTCTTCACAGGTTTCGGCAAGAGTTATTTTTACTATACAGCACGCTAATATTAACAAAATAACAAAAAATTGGGACAAAAAAACCACCAGAGATCTATTACAAGTCTGTCCAAAACATTTCCACGATTGTCGTTCCTGGTTATTATCATCAAAGACAAAATTACCTAAATTTAAACCGTTATCTGTATGCTCGGTCATTTATACCTTATTTTTAAGGGAAAATCAATTTTTTGAACTGGGAATGCAACTTCTCTCTGATTTCAAAAGTAGTAAAATAAAAATAATAAATTACAAAACGATCACAAATACAAATAGAAATTACAAATAGAAATTACAAATATTATACGTTATCAAAAAAATCCAGAGTCCAAGTTCCGTAAGCATAAGCTTTCTTCTCTGCACAGTGAAATGTTTTTTTTTGTGTCGATACGGATAATTGCTACAATCCCAGTCAGTATCCGAGTTATTGAGAAGTTTGGAAACTTTTGGACAACCAAGATCATCTAGATTCTCCACATCGTTACACAAGTAATTTGAGAGAACATTACACTTCTCTAACCCTTTTGCAAAGTATTGTGTTGTAGGTGAACAATGTTGGTGAATGATTGATGACAACTCAGTGTATTCCAGTTTTCCATTGTTCCAATTAATCCCATGTAAATTTTTAGTGTTCCATTTTGCTTGAAAAGTAGGTTTATAGTCTTTGGGTGGGAGGAAACTGTATCCCAATACAATTCCATCCTTGAAAACACCCAACTCCTTGACAATTTTCCCTTTCAAGCACTCAATATCAAACACAACGAGAGACATTCTTTTTTCTAGGTTGAATTATTACAAAAAATGATTAGCAGTCTAGCATTTTGAAAATTTGAGGATGATAAAATTTAATAAAGACACAAAAGATTAACCCAGTTAAATGTCCCAAGAAACATGAGCTTGGAAAATTTGGTAACATGTAACAGTATCCTGGTCCCTTGTTTGTAGTTGCTTTAACCGCTCCAGCAGAATCGTGTAGTATAGCATGTAATCGAAAAACTTTCAATCTAGCAACGAAAAAATCTAAAAAGGAATTTCCATAACCAATAAGTCCTCTATGAGGAAATTTTTGGTTAATTTGCTCCAAATTTATATTCTCGTCCCAAATTTTACAGGCCGCTAAAAAACAGTTTTTGCGTTTTTCATTTTCGGGAAACATTGAAATGATGCTTCCGTAGCAATTGAATATGTTGACAAGAATGACAATATCCATCAACTTTGCGTTCCTTCATCCATGTCAATGCAAGTTTTCTTAAACTTTTCAATATAAGATAAAAGTGTAGGGAGATGCTCTAGTAAGTTCTCGTACTCTTCTTTTTTTAATTCAATATTTGTCAGAAAACTCCACCGATATCCGTTCCAACGATGTTGTGAAATGGTAACTTGTTGTTTATCTGAACGATATATAAGACTTGTTCTGCGTAATCCGTTGTGAATAACCAACTTAAATTCTGAAATTTGGGACTCTATGTTCAAATTTTCTAATTTGGGAAAATTTTGAGCTTCAAGAACAGTATAGGAATATCTTTTAAGTTCGTAATGAAGTCTAACGTGAAAAACCTTTGACTAGTCTCTGAGACTCAAAAAAATGTTTCTTGAGCAACCAATATCCCAACTCATTCTCAGATCAAAGATTTTTAAAATGAAAAATTCATTGTAGAGAAGACAAAGACATATTACAAAATCACACAACAATTATTATTGAAATGTACATTGTTCAATGTTAGAAAAGTCATTCCAATTTTGAATCAGTTCTCTGAACTCGTCCAAAGTGTAGCTGACATAAGTCACCTGCTTGAACTCATTGTTTTCCTTGCGACAAAAGAGCCGAATCTGCACATAAATGGAGGCTGGATTCTCCTGAACGTACTGAATGAAAGTCACATATATTCGTCGACTTCGTCCTATGCTGACCTCTCTGACTTTGTGACATCGTTGCAGCACATCCTCCATACATGGGTTCTTATCAAATTGAGTCGGGTGCTCACTCAGTTCCAACTCCCCATCCAGGATATTGTTCTTTAGGAAACAGAATTTCTTGAATTCGTAATCTCCTATTCGAAGTTGTTGGTACTTCTCAAATGTTCCAGAATTATCTTTTTTGAAGACTTGGAAAGTTGGTTCGGAGTAATTTTGTCCGTTTTTAAAAATCTGGGACACAGTAAATCTCCCAAATCTTTTTGTGTTAGAACCAAAGTCTATATAAAATGGAACCGAATCAGTTCCAGTTTTAGGTTGAGAATCGGTAAACATAGACGGAGCACTCGAGTAAAACGGAGAGACTTTAGAGAGAGACATTTTATCAACTTAATGTGACAGAGAGAAATTAATTGAATGATTTGACTTGTAATTTTACTTCCTCTATTGTTTCCGATCACCTTTATTTGGTAATGATGTCATTATCCTTCTTTCATTTCCAAATATGGAAAGTTCAATTGCGTCATTTTGCAAAAATTCCTTATAAGGAAATTTTAAATTGAGCAAACATTTGAACTAGAGCAGCATATTTGAACTAGAGCAGCATATTAGTCAGAAATTTTAAATTGAGCAAACATTTGAACTAGAGCAGCATATTTATCTTGATGTTTAGCACGTCTGTGTTGCATTAGCGAGTAATAGTGTTTGAAATATTTACAACAAGTAAAATAACGGATTTTTCTGAGTTGCTGTCTCTTGAACTGTGTCATTTTTCAAATGAAATTTTCGCTGCGTTTGAACTGAATTGCGTTATTTCCTTATACGGTAGTTTAAAAGAATCACTCCAAAATCACTTTGGTTACAGAATCGCAGCAGTTATGTGTCAAGTTTTACCTGACTTTTATAAAAAAAAAAATGTGAGAAAGCCTTGTTCATTTGCGTATCAGTTAAGGATTATAAACCTTACTTGCTTACTAGTGAAAGCTCTGTTGCGTCTCACAATTACACTTTTTGTCCTCTGAAAAATTGTTCTTATCACATAATTCTCATTTCATCTTCCATTAATGAATTGGAAGAAAACCAAAAATTGGATGATTTATCTTTTCAATATCAGACAGTGGACTGCTTATACACCTTATATAAACATCAGTTTTTTGGTCACACAAACGAAGAAGCAGGACTTGTTTTCACCCAATTGAAGAGAGCGGTACAACATAATTCGGAAAACAAATTTGTTGAAAAACTGCCCTGCGTGTCTAAGAAGAGATTGAGTAGAAAAAAGTTCAAGAGACATCTACTGAGAGCTGAGCAAAGAAATGCAAGCAAACAAACATTGAGATCATACTTCTTCGACCGAATTCAGTCACTTAAGAACTCAAAGTATGAGAGTGAATTAATAAAAATTGTTGATTGTTTACTAGATGGTCATGGAATAATTGATAACCCCATGTTGTACTTTGAAGTTAGAAAGTAATAAAGTGTTTCTACTAAAATGTTTTATTATTAGTGTATATTCTAAAAGTCGAAATTTGAAGTCGATTTGTTTGTTAAATGTCGAATTTTCACACAACATTTTTTGTTAAAAGTCAAAAATAGAACCTCAGACTTTTCATTAAAAATCAAAAATGTTACCAAACTGTGCGTGCAAAATGTGCAATTTTTTCTCATTTTTCTTAGTTTTACGGTATGATTTTAGGCAAAAAACATAAATTTTAATAATTTTTAAAATGATAAGTTTTGAATCTGTTCTTGCAGCTTAAAAATCGGATTTGTAACAGTAATTTTTTCTTAAAAATCGAATTTTTTCTCGACATTTTTTGTTAAATATCGAAAATAAATTCGACAATTTTCTTAAATATCAAAATTAAATTCGGTATTTTTCCTAATTGTCGAAAAACAAATTTTCAATAATAACCAAGTACCTAAATTATCAAGTAACCTTTCGTGTTAATCTTTTATTCTGGAAAACTATTAAAAAAATTATAAAATTGAAAATGTAAATTTAATACGAAACACCCAAAAGGTATTCAGAAACTTTATTATTTTTACGAACAAATACAAAATAGTTTACAAAATTGAACATAGAAATCATTCGAAAAGAGTTTCAATAACATATTCTGGTAAGTTCTGATATTCATTACCGAAACCTCTTTGTCGCTCAATTCTACCAGGGAGTTGAGTTGGTTGAACAGTGACTGGGGTATTAGGTACATCTCTCAAAAAGATAGGGTTGTGAGCTGTTCCTTCCTCGATCGATGGGGTTGTCATCGAGGGTGTAGTTGACATGTCAGTAGATCCATAGTACTGCGCTGGATCAAAGTTTTCCAGATCGTTAAATGACGTGGTGGTACTAGTATCGATACTCAACTCGCTATGTTCTCTACTATGAGCTCTTGAAGCTATTTGGAGAAGATTATTTTCCACCTCCGGGCCTGATACCTCACCTACATCCGGTTTAGTGAACCAACTGTTTGGAATTTGCCCTTCCTCCTAAGGAAATGTGTACTGAATATTTCCAGCTACGTAGTTGGCAGGAAAATCAGATCCATTAAAGTGAGGATAGTGGTGTCCACTGACAACAGCAACTTCGTGTCCCATCGCGTGAGTTCCGAGTTGATTCTCTGTAATTGGGACCTGTCCCTGATGATATGTATCAAACTGTTGTCGCTGGTGCTCAATAATGTGCCACACATTAATGGGTAAAGTGATCAGAGACTCATACAGTCCGTTTGATAAATCTCGAACTCCTATCCGAGCAATATCCTCAGTAATGAAAATGAGTACAGAAGGTTATTATTTTGAACGGTGAACTCCATTTTGGAATAAATGATAGAAGAGGTTTTTGTTAGAAAGTGATGAGAATGGATGAAAAGATTCTTGTCGAGAACGTGATAAAAGCAATCAGTGGAGAGAAAGTTTTAAAGCAGCAAATTTCCTTTTTAGGAAGGGAACAGGATCTATAAATTAGATTTAAACAAAAGTTAGAACTAAAGTAAGTATTTTTAAACAAAAAGAAAGTGAATGTTGGAGCTCGATAGCAGGATAAAATGTTGAGGAGTAGTTAGTATAATGTGAGAAAGTAGTGATGATGTTTTCAGAGAAGTTGGATCAAATGATAATGTCAAAATCAACAACTTCTATATATAGTGTGCTCTGTCCAATCAGACAACAGTAACCAAAGATGGAAGATTTTAAGAGAAAAAGTGACGTTTAGCTTGAAATTTCTGGACGAACTGAAATTCAAATCCAAATTTGGGTAAAATTTTCTAACAAGGTAGGAAGTGAAGGATACATACAGGTTTCCGACTATGCTTTTACCTAAAATGGTCTATTTAAGTTGAAATGAACTGACATAATTTACCAAAAAAGTCAAGCTTTGATAAATTTTTTCCAATTCGTCAAATTTCAGATCAATCTCGGAAATTGTTCCATTTTTTAGAATCAAATTTCTGTATATATGCGTTAGGTAAACGAATTCCGAACCTGATCAGTACTCCCACTGCATTGTAGTCGTTGTAATAATGGAAGTACAAAGCACTCTGTAGTGAAGAAGTTATTATTATTGGTTCTGGGAGAGGAACAAAGTTTGTTTGTGAAATATTTCTGTACTGTTCCAATATATCGGGGACGGAGTTCAAAATGAACAACAATTCGTATTTGCTTACATGCAATTCTGAGGATAAATCGAAACACTGTTTCGCAATAAACTCCTCATATTCAAATTTTTTAATAGAGAACGTTGCATACTCAAGTCCTTTACTAAATCGGATTATTCTCTTGGATTTTGTGAAAATGTCCAAAAAATTGTAAAAAAAAGTATGAATCTACATCAATTTCTTCAATTTTGTATGAATCAGGTATACCTTCTTTTCTCTTGTAAATCTTCTCCAATATTTGTAAGTGGTTTTTGATCAACATGTTTCACAAATGAGTAAAATTTCACGTATTAATCTATTAAAATAAAAAAAATGTTAAAAGAGAGAATGAGATAAGCAAAACGATATCATTAACTTTTACAACAAGTTTCTTAATACTAAAATTTGATTGGTTTGTAGTTTGTAATATAATCACGTTAACGTCAATTGTATATAAGTTATCTTCAATTAAAGTAGGAGTTTTCTTCTCTAATGTTTTAATATTATTGTAAAAACACATTTAGTGTTTTATCGATGAAATTACAAAATTAGTGTTTACAATAATATTTGTATTCTCTAAGTGAGCAAACATCTGACAGATAGATTTTGTTAAGAAGTCTGTTTTGGGATGAATAGTATTGTTTTGTAAAAAAGTAACAGAAATCAGCAATATGACAAATAAATATAATTTAAGATTTCCGATTTTCCTCCAAGGAAAAAGGTTACACATTTTTGATGTTTTCTGGATTTAAATACAATGTATAATGTAACACTGTGACTGCTTCGTAGGAAGTTCTTGAACTTTCGTATTGCGTAATGTTACTAAAAATAGAATTTACGTCATTTCCTTATATGGAAATAATTAGTCATAAAAGTTATTCTAACTAAAAAACCAAAAATTGTATTCATTCTCACTTTGTTATCAGATACAGTTGCTCGGCAATTTACTTAAAATTTATTCAATTTATTTTGGATCACAACAATACAATGCCTTCTCTTGATAGAAATCTACCTGTCAAATGCTCAAAGTGCGAGAAAAAGGTTGTCAAGCAGCAAATGGCTCGACACAAAAAATCGTGTGATAGTGGGACTTTAAAACGTCCCAAGTGTCCACATTTCTACACAAAGAGGAAAGAGGACTTGAACTACCACCTTGCTAAGCATCACGCTCCTCAAGAAAAGAAGCTTAGTACAGTGTGCACTATATGCTTGGAGGAATTTCCAAGTTTTTATTCTCTTCAACAACATAAGAGACGGAAACACGGAACATCGACCAAAGTTGGAACCAAATCCAGCGAAAGCTTGAAAGAAGTACTAGAATCGGAAGAATTGGATAGGAACAACGAACAGTTACAGCAGGAACTTAGTGCCTGTCAACACTTCTTTGACAATACTGAGATGGAGAATGGGAGACATAGAGTATTCAATTTTAAATTGTCGAGACTTGATCCCAGCGAAATTAATGAAAAACTGAAGGAAGTGTTTGAAAAGCTTAACTGTGCTGCAAAAATAAATTTATCCCTGGGATTTATTTTATGAAATGTTGACACAGACGAATACCGATACTTTTATGGTCATGAGAACAACACCTTCTTTGAGAAGTCTCATTTACTTTGTTCTAAGGGAGACTTAGTCTCACTTCAGGATAGAGTAGAGAAATTGGATTTGATTGAGACTTGTGCTCAAGAAAGGGCAAACACAAAATGGCGGTATGCACTAACTACGAATGTAACATTTTTCTGTGCTCTTCTCAACAATATCCCAATGGGATGTTTAGATGCTGTTATACCTGAACAGTTGTTGAGGAGACGCGATGTAAATTGTCTTGTTACGAATGGATACGGAGAAACCTACAAGGACTACCTTTGCTTGTTTAGAGCTGTGGCTGTTCACTTGTATGGATCAGCTGAGCTGGAAACAAACGCAGCTAAGTTGTTCAGTGACTTTCTCCACGAGTCTGGCCATGACGCAATTAACTTTAGAGGAGTGTCAATGGATCACCTTGTGTTTGTTGAAAATGCTATAAAACACAACATTTTCATTTATGACAATGACATTGAGGACGGGGATTTTGTAGGTGAACTTGCCAGAAGAAGTATTGAGATGTACGAGAACAACATTAATCTACCGCGCTACAACAACCACATTTGCTATGTTGATGATATCAACACGTTCTTCAAACGATTCCGCTGTCCTAATTGTGATACCTTTATTAAGCGTGCTGGTAATTTCCACCGTCACGTGAAATCTTATAAAGATAGGATACAGCACATTTATCCGAAGAGTGTTTACACTTTGAGAGAAACTTTGTTCGATAAACTTGACGGTTTTGGAATTGGATATGAGGAAGAACAAAAACTGTTCAAAAACTTGGCTGTATTTGACTTCGAATCAATCTGCGTTCCATCTAATGAACTAAAAGATACCAATACAACTACTTGGATAGGAAAACATGAACCAATATCTGTGTCAATTTCCTCTAATTTATTACAAGAACCTATTTTCCTTTGCAACAGAGACCCCAAGACACTGATTGTATCTTTTGTTGAAGCATTAGAAGAACTAGCTAGCCGAAGTAAAGCAGAAATATTGCAAAAATTTTCCTCAATTGAAAATGCAATTAAAAACAGAGTAAGTTCTATTTTCGAGAAGCTAAATCGAAGGAAATATGAGAGTAATCCAATGTTTGAATTTCAATATATCGAAGAAGAAGAAATTGATATATTGACTCAATTCCTCCAAATTCAGAAAAATCAACTTCTCGAACTACAACAACATTTTGAACGTTATGTCAGCATTTTACCCGTATTTGGATTCAACAGCGGGAAAAATGATCTGAGTCTTATCAAGTCTTATTTACTACCCTACCTCATTCACGAGCGCGATATTCAACCAACGGTTATTAAGAAAGCTAATCATTTTGTATCCTTTAAATTTGGTGATGTTCAGTTTCTCGATATTCTAAACTTTCTTGGTGGAGCAACATCACTAGATTCGTTCCTCAAAGCTTACAAGACAAATGAGACCAAAGGATTTTTCCCTTATGAATGGTTCGACTCACCAAACAAATTGGATGTAACTTTTCTTCCCCCTTACGAATGTTTCTTTAGTAAGTTGAGAGATCACAATCCCTTGGAAAAAGAATTTACGGATTTCACAAAATTGTTGAATAGTGGACTTTCCCAACAGGAGGCTCTGAAAAAACTTAGGTTGAAGGTAGTGCCCCCCTCGGGATTCGACAACTACAATTACCTGGAAAGTTTGTGGGAGCACGAACAAATGACAACTTTTCAAGACTTTGTCAGGTGGTATAATAACAAAGATGTTGTCCCGACACTAGAAGCGATGCAGAAAATGATGGAATTCTATCTTAACAAAGGGGTTGATATGTTAAAACTGGGTTGCACACTACCTAATTTAGCAAACATTTGTCTACACAAATCAACTAAGAGCAAATTCTATCCTTTCGTTGAAGCAGACAAAGATTTACATGATAAAATACGCGAAGATATGACCGGTGGTCCCTCTATTGTGTTTACTAGAAAAGCGATTGTGGATCAAACCTATATTGGAAACACAGAAAACAATTGCAAATCAATTGTGGGTATAGACGCCAGTCAACTTTACCCCTTCTCAATGTGTCAAGAAATGCGCACTGGGCTTTACACTAGATGGGAGTTTGATTCAGACTCTCAGAAGTTTAAAGCTAGACAAAATAAATCGAGGAAATTTGAGAACATGGTTATGTCGTACCTACAATCTCAGCGTCCTAACTGCACTATTGGAATCTACTACACAACGGGAACTCAGAAAAAGATTGATTGTTTCAATGTAGACGGATTTTGTGCTCACTGTAAAACTATTTTTGAAGCAATGGGTTGTTACTTTTACTTTTGTGCATGTCAGGAAGCAAGAGCAAGCATGTCAGAGGAAGAGACTCAGAAAGGATTAAAGAAACGGGAATACGATGAACTAAGGCGAGACTATTTGCGAAACAAAGGATATAAAGTTGTTGAGATATGGGAATGTAACTGGTGGGAAACTGTCAAAGGTGATGAATCTGTAAAAATTCACGTGAGAAACAATTTCCCATTCAAGCTACCTCTGACTCAAGAATCTCTACTTACAAAGATAAGAGAAGATAAACTATTTGGTTACGTTCAGTGTGATCTCGAAGTTCCAGATGGGTTGAAATACAAGTTCTCGAACTTTCCACCAATCTTTAAAAACTTTAATGTTAGTCGAGCAGATATTGGTGATTATATGAGGGATTATGCAATTGATAACGATTTACTCAAGCAACCGCGACGCATGTTAATTTCAAGCTTCAAGTTGGAGAATGGAACAGTCATAACACCATTACTCAATTTTTACCTTAGTCTTGGGCTAAAATGCACCAAAATTTATCGCTTCGCTCAGTACACACCCAAAAAATGCTTCAACAATTTTGTCCAATCGGTTGTTGATGCTAGAAGAGTTGGAGATGAAAATCCTGAATCAAGCGTTGTAGCAGAAACAATGAAATTGTTAGGGAATAGTTCCTATGGTTACCAAATCGTGGACAGAAGCAGACATACAGAGACAAAATACTTGAACGATGAAAAGACACACAAAGCTATCAACGGGAAATTGTTTAAGAGACTTAACAGTGTGTCAAGAGAACTATACGAAGTTGAACTTGTAAAATCAAAAATTGAGCACCGTGAACCGATAATAGTCGGCTTTTTTATACTTCAGTACGCAAAATTACGTATGTTGGAGCTTTATTACAATTTTTTTGATAAATTTTGCGATGTCGACACGTTAGAAGAGTTAGAAAAGGACACTGACTCCTTATACTTAGCTCTAGCACACGATAATTTGTACGATTGCATTCGTCCATCTAAAAAAGCAGATTGGGAAACTCTGAGGGAACACGATTGTGATGATTCTTTCAAAGCTGATGCTGTACAAAATTTCTTCCCTAGAACTTGTTGTGATAAACATAAAAAGCACGATAAGCGTGAACCAGGTCTGTTAAAGGAAGAATTTAGATGTACTGAAATGATTTGTCTCTGTAGCAAAACATATTGTTGCTACGATGCCAAATCGGATAAGTACAAATTCAGCAGCAAAAGACTGAACAAACGAACATTGGAAGAGACCGGAGATGGACCATTGGAAAAATATCGGCGAGTGATGGAAGAAATCATCAATTTAACATCTACAAATAGAGGATTTCGGACAATCAACCACTGCGTCGCTACCTATGAACAAACAAAGAAAGGACTCTCATATTTTTATCCTAAACGAAAAGTGTTATCTGATGGAATTCATACTGTACCCCTGAACTTGTAATTTATTTAATCAGTTTTCGTATTGTGAGCGCGCTCTGTTGTGTTTAAAATTACTTATAATGTACTTGATTAATACTGTGTCTGTCTCTTTGTACCTTCATAATTCATTCTTTTAAAAATTTTCAATTTTCTCAATTTTAGTGGATATAACTAACCTTAATACATTGCGGCGGTTATACCTAATCTTAATACCTTGCGCTGGTTATACCAATAAACATGTTGAAATTTACTGCGAGGGGAATTATCCGTTAATTCCCGCTGCCCGTACAATTTCCCGCCTGTACAATTCCCGTGCGCGCTGCCTATTCAATTCCCCGCCTGTACAATTCCCGTGCGCGCTGCATGTACAATTCCCCACCTGTACAATTCCCGTGCGCGCTGCCTGTTCAATTCCCCGCCTGTACAATTCCCTGTGCGGAAAGGCCAATGACCGGCTCCCAAAAATGCGGCTGATCTACTTACACTATACTACTAATACCCTGGTCCCTATACTTAATCTTAATACGTTGCGGCGGCTATCCCTAATCTTAATACGTTGCGGCGGCTATTCCTAATCTTAATACGTTGCGGCGGCTAATCCTAATCTTAATACGTTGCGGCGGCTATTCCTAATCTTAATACGTTGCGGCTGCTATTCCTAATCTTAATACGTTGCGGCGGCTATTCCTAATCTTAATACGTTGCGGCGGCTATTCCTAATCTTAATACGTTGCGGCGGCTATTCCTAATCTTAATACGTTGCGGCGGCTATTCCTAATCTTAATACGTTGCGGCGGCTATTCCTAATCTTAATACGTTGCGGCTGCTATTCCTAATCTTAATACGTTGCGGCCGCTATTCCTAATCTTAATACGTTGCGGCGGCTATTCCTAATCTTAATACGTTGCGGCGGCTATTCCTAATCTTAATACGTGGCGGCCGCTATAACCTATCTTAATACATGTAACCTATACCCTATCTTAATACATTAGTGTAGACCCTCTCTCAAAAATTACTCCTATACCCTATCTTAATACATGGGGTCTACACCCCCCCCCCGGGGAGACTTGCTCACCCTATTACTACTAACGATCAGCTTATTGTAAAAGGTCGCGTGAAAAATGGTAGGGGTGTGTTAGCGCAATAAGCAAAGTAAAATTTTTAAAAATTTCTATTTGGAAGAAAATGCCACAAAGGAGCTAGGAGCCCAAAAGACGCTATCAAGAAACTCCACAGTGGCCAGTCAACAAACGTCCTCATCGACAAATCAGCCAGGGCGACCTATCCGGCAAACAACAGCAAAAATATCCCTGAACGTGGCAACAGTGTCACATTCGGACGTTGTAAAAAAAAGCTTAACAGAATCAAAAACAACAATGTTGTCCAAAAAAAAACGAAAAAGATCAACACAAAGCATAAACCAACTCAAAATGCAAACTCCAAAGTAAGTCTCATTTACCGAAAAACCCAGCAAGCTGCAAGAAAAGAATAGCAACGTTCAAGAGACAAGGTACGCCGAAGAAGTTCCTGTGCAGTTCGTCACCCGAAAATCGATTGTTCATAGAGGTCTTCGAAGACAATCTACGAGCATCGGAAACAGTGACAATCCACGACATTCAGTCGGACTCCCAGGCAGAACCACCCATAAGAGTGTACATGTTGTACGACGCAACAGTTTTTATGTAGGTATCAATGAGCCGCCCACCGATCACACAAACAAATGCCAACCAAAAATCTTGGGGGAACGATCAATACGAAATTGATAATAAAATTGACACAAAGAGTGGATCGGTTAGTCTCCATGATATGGGAAGAAGTCAAACAGATCAAACACCAACGGCCCCGATAGAAATTGAGTATCCCGACACAACTAATAAAGAACACCGAAAGCAGAATAAACAAAAGCCAAATCGTAGACATTCAACCACATGACGCGAACGCGCAAAACAACAACACCAAAAAACACGATGCCCCGGGAACATCACCCACAGAGTGTTCAATTTCTGATTTTGAAGAATGGGACTTCTTTGACCCAAATTGGTTGTGACATCGCTTTTTTTCTCGCAGACAAAGG